>NW_005871203.1:1981084-2042232 GCF_000147115.1 Myotis lucifugus
CCCCCCAGCCTGGAAGAACAATAGTCACGTGGCTAATAAACTCAACTCGGGTCAAGGAGGGCTCTCTGAATGTGGGGGAAGGGGCTCAGCTCTGACAGTCTCTCATTCAGCTCTCACTGTGCAGAAGGGGAAACTGAGGCCCAGAGAGGGTGAGGAATATGCTCACGGCGACTCAGCTAACACCCTGCAGAGCGGGGACTTGAACCCATGTCATTCTGCTCTAGAAACTCTGCTGTGGGCGCGGGTCATCTCCTCGGGGCCATCTGTGTTTGTCCACCACGCGGTGGGCACCACGAGCTGTGTGCCAGCTGTGTAAGTGACCATCTGAGCGTGAGCCTTCTCCCCTGCAGGTCAGGGTGAGCGGGTGATAGGCTGCTTCTCTGTCTAAACTCTGAGCCGGGAAGTCGGGGCACTGCCCGTGCCCGTCTATGGTTCGGGCATGCAGCAGGCGCTCATTAAGTGTTTCTGGAGTAAATAGTTGAATAAATCAATGCACACACGTGTTTTTTTTTTGAGCCTGGGGTTGTGCTTTTCCACTGCAGGATCCTTCCGAGGCAGAGGCGGGGCGGGGTCCAGCTCAGGGCCCCCAGTGCTGAGCCTGCGGCCTGGCCCCAGCGGGCTGCTGGGAAATGTTTCGGACGTTCAGCCATGACTTACCACAAGCCCTGTCCTTGAGCCGGCTGGGGCTTCTGCCTCAGAGCCTGCAAGCCCGGCCCGGGGAGGCATGTGGGCTCCCCCTAAGCGAGTCTGGCCATCGAGAGACCTCTGTCCAGCTTCCCATCGCTCTCTGGCTCAGCTTCGGGGATTCCTTCCCGCCCCAGGGCCTTTGCTCTTACTGCCCTCTTGCCTGGACATCTCTCAGCAGCTCTTCTAGGCCGGCTGCTTTCCTTCCAGGAGATTTGGCGTCCTCATCCCCTCCTGATAGGGCTCTCATGCTGCTTCATTTAGCCGGAGCCCTCAGCTATTCTTCCTAGGATATGTTTTTATTGATTTTAGAGAGAGAGAAAGAGAGAAGGAGAGAGGGCAGAGAGAGAGAGAGAGAGAGAGAGAGAGAGAGAGATTGGTTGCCTCTTAGATGTGTCTCCATTGGGACTCAAACCCACAATGTAGGAATGTTCCCTGACCGGGAATTGAACCCACAACCTTTTGGTGTACAGGACGATGCTCCAACCAACTGAGGCTCCTGACCATGGAGCCCTCAGATATCATCTCTATCCCAGCTGTCTCTGAGCACTAAGGCTGCCTGACCAGTGCTTCTTGTTTGTTTTCTTGGGAATTGCCGGTGTCCCCTTTAAGATAAAAGAGGAACAAAGATGCACACACAGAGATGGTGCAAAATAGAATGAGAAGAGAGAAAATAGAAGGCAAGTTAGAGAGAGAGAGAGAGAGAGAGAGAGAGGGAGGGAGAGACTGACAGATGTAGGAATAGAATGCGTGGGAGAGAAACAGGGGCTCAGAGGCAGAGATACAAAGAGAAACTGAAAGAAAAACGGAAATGGAGTCCCAGATAGAGAGAGATGGGGACGGAGACACAGGGGACAGGAGCCGGCCTGGCCTTCCTTCTGGGTGATGGAAATGTCTGCAGCGAGATCCCGGTGCCGGTTGCACTCCAAGCCAGGGAATTTACACGTTTAAAGTCTGCATTTTAAAACGTGAGAGGACATCCGACAAACCCAAATTGATGTACAATCTACAAAATACCTGACTGATACTCATCACATACGGCAAGACCAAGGAAGACCAGGAGAGCGTGGGGACCTCCCCCGGCTGCAGGAGCCTACGGGGACAAGGCCCCAATGCCATGCAAAGGACACAGGGAGGAGACCCAAGGGCTGTCTATATAGTTCAGCTCATGGCGTGGCACTGAAGATCTCATAGTTTGCTAGCTGACTATGCTGTGCTATGCTGTAAGATATTGATAGTAGGGGAAGCTGGTGGGGGGCATGGAAACTCAGACTGTCTTTGCATATTTTCTGTAGATCTAAAATTATTTCAAATAAAAAGTTAAAACAAGCAAGAGAGACAAAGTGACAAGAGAACAGCCCGGCAGCAGGGCAAGGGCTCCCGCTGAAGCCCTTCCCGCCCGCGCTGGCCAGGACCTGGGCGCCTGCCAGCAGGGGCTGCGGAAAATTCAGGGCAGGGCCTCTCCTTGTTCATCTAAGGCAGTGGCCGGCAAACTCATTAGTCAACAGAGCCAAATATCAACAGTACAACGATTGAAATTTCTTTTGAGAGCCAAATTTTTTAATCTTAAACTATATAGGTAGGTACATTGTTATTAACTTAATTAGGGTACTCCTAAGGCTTAGGAAGAGCCACACTCAAGGGGCCAAAGAGCCGCATGTGCTCGAGAGCCTCAGTTTGCCGACCACGGATCTAAGGGGCTCAGTAGTGGCTGGGAGGGCCCTGGGCGCTCCCCTCCACCTAGGACAGTGCCCGAATGCACCTGCCAGTGCCACCCCGACTCCTGCAGGGCTCCAGCCGCCCTTCTGCAGGAGGGAAAACACCCGAGATCCTGCTTCCCTGGGGAGATGGCAACACGGCAGCCCCAGGCCAGAGCTGGGGTCACTGGGAGCGGGTCCCGGCAAACAGGATGTGCAGGTCCGTTTTCTGTCCCTCTCGCCGGGCTCTGGGCACCTGGAGGGAAAATGCCTGCTTTTTCTTTCCTGGAACCCAGCCCAGTGCCAGGCACAGAATGGGCGCTCAGCTAACACTGCGTTCCAAGGCCCCGACTCAGGAGCTTAGTGGAGAACGGCTCGTTTCTCAGGCTTGCAAGCTTTTAAAAACACTGGAGCCTATTTTTTTTCTTCTTATATATTTTTATTGATTTCAGAGAAGAGGGGAGAGGGAGAGAGAGATGAAACATCAATGATTAGAGAAACCATTGATCAGCTGCCTCCTGCACACCCTACACTGGGTATCGAGCCTGCGACCCCGGCACATGCCCCTGACCGGAATCGAACCCGGGACCCCTCATTCCACAGGTCAACACACTGAACCAAATCAGCCAGAGCCCGGAGCCTACTTTTTAAAATATACAGAAAACTTCAGAGAATCGATGAACCCCCTACTACCAGTACCTGGAATTGAGCATTACCCAGAATGAAACATGAACATCTGTCACTAACTTTTTTTCTCCTTTAAGAAATAAAAGGTCACAGAAATTCTGCTGTAATTTCCACCAGAACCAACCCAGTGGGAGAGGGAGTGGGAGCTAGAGCCCTGCCCGGATGTTCCCTACATTGTGTCCGGCTTAGGCAGCTTCTATGTGGACAGTCCCCTCTGTGAGGGGTGCTCTGATGGTGTGTTTCCATTTTGCAGCCCCCACCCAACCCCGGGCATCCACCCACGGCACTCACCGGCGAATGGCCTGGCGGCCACATGGGGCTCAGAAGGGCCCCACGCCAGGTTTAACGCTCGGCTGTCTGTGTGTTAAATTCTTGGTAACTCTTGAACAAGGGGTCCCACATTTTCATTTTGACGGCCCTCCACCCCATCACGCATCCATCTGACAACACCGAACACCTCTGGAGCCCTTGCCCTGTGCCTTGCCCTGTGCCAGGCTGACCTGGGTCTCAATGAATCCTCCCAAAGAGTCTGTGAGACCCACTGTCCTCATCAATCCATTCTGCAGGTGGGAAAACTGAGGCTCGGAGAGCTCCTGACTCGCCTGAAACTACATGTGACACCTACTTTGAACCTGGACCAAGCCCCCTTTCTTTTCAAACCGAGGCACAGAGACTGGCTCAAGCGGACGAGGCCCTTGTGATGCACAGCCAGGCTCCGGGCCATCCCCACAGCCAGGAGCCAGCGTCCCCTGTCCCATCAGGGCCACCTCCCCCGGCAGCTGAATTCATTTCACCACATTTCCTCTCGCTGTGGGGACTGTCTCAACGTGGAGTGAACAAACCGTGGGTGTTAATCAGAGCTGGGGTGCCACTTCCTCTCACCGGAGGAGCGGGGCCTCTCACACCCTGCCTTCTATAATTAGACCTGGCCTCGCCCTCCCATCTGGGTCCGGCTGCTTCCGGCCCTGGGAGGGGTTTCCACCGTTTCCCAAAGGCCCCGAGGAGCCTGTGGGCCGTGGGTGTGGGGGTGCGCAGGGCCTGAGGCCCACAGAAGGGCCTCCTCGGCTTCCCTGGCAGCCCCTCCCCTCTGCAGCCACGTGGGTGGACAAGATCCGTTTCTCAGGACCCGAGAGAAGCCCACCGTCTCCTTTGCTCATTCGTGGGACGCGGGCGTCCTGAGTGTCTTCCGTGAGCTGACCCTGGTCTGGCCTCTGGGGGACAAGGGCGGACAGGACAGGCAAGACCCCTGTACCATGGAGCTGAGAAGGAAATAAGCACATCAGTAAGCAAAACCAGAAAACAGGATATTTAAGAAAAGGCAAGGAGGAGCCTAAATCGGGGAGATGGACGGGAGAGGGGTGGTGGAGTGGGGGCGGAGCGTGGTCAGAGGTGCCCCTCCGCTGGCCGCTGAGGGTGTGAAAGGCCGGCAGTGAGACATCGGGGGGCAGGGGGGTGCTGGTGCCTCACTGACCAGCTTGCTGCTCCAAAGATGTGGTCATTTCCACTGGCTCCTCTCTTCTTCCTCCCCCAGCCCCGGGGCCTGCCATCCTGGTCCCGGGAAGGGATTTCCTCGGCTGGGGAAGCTCTGAAGACACTCAGGTGAGTGGGAGGCAGGCGGGGTGGTGGGCGGAGGCTTTCATTGCCTCTCCAAGCTGCATCCTCTCCCAGCTCCCTTCCTGCTGGACCTGCCGGCCGAGGCACTCAAAGGAGGGACCAAGCCACGGATCCCTGAGGAAACAGACAGTTAACTGTTACATGGACGAATGCCCAGCCTTGTAGGCAAAAAAGAAATGGAACAGAAGCCCTATGCCATGCCGATTAAATGAGACACAATTACGAAGGGGAAAAGCCCAGTGCTAGTAGGGATGTGGGGAACAGCAGATCCGACGCAGACTGGAGACCAGTCGTCTGAATGAAGCAGGAGCTGTGAACCCGCACGCCCCTGGGCCCAGCAGGTTGTCTTTTGGAGAAATGTTTTGCCGGTGTCTTCAGGGACAGAAACATCCATAGTGGCGCTATTTGAAAGTGGGAGGCGGATAAAACAAAACAAACAAGCAAACACCCAGATGCCTGTGCTAACACCTGTGGGCAGCTCACACGACCTGAGATGCCCAGCAGGCAGGGGCTCCTTAGTTCTTACAACCCCTCTGCCAGTGTGTGTCTTACGGGCCCCACCTCACAGATGAAGACCAGGAGGTTGCAGAAGCCAGCTGTCCTCAGCTGGGAAGCGGAGCTGAGGCTTGACCCCAGGCTGCCCCATCTGACACGTAGGGGCTCCCCACCCATGCGATTGCCCTGTACCATGAAGGCAGAAGTGACATTTAGCTGTGTGTGTGTGGAGGGGGGAGGGCGGTATTCTGTCACCAGGATGTGACCCGAAGATTAAAAATAAACCCAGGGCTTCTTTCTGCTTCTTCCGGGTGGTAATGGGAGCCTGCTGCCCAGCAGGCACGCCCTGGCCATGGTTCTAGAGTGCGGGAGGGCCACCATCTCTGGGACCTGCCACTGGTGGCTGGTCTCGAGGCGGGCAGGCCCAAGCTGCAGAGCCAACACCCTTCACGCTGCCTTGATGGGAGCCAGCAGTTGAACCGATGCCCCAAACCCGTGTTTCCCTGTGGGCAGCGGTGCGTGGCCTCGTGGTTGGAGGAATGGGAGGGTAGAGGACAGCTCCAGGGACCTGCAGCCTCAAGGAGGTGGTGGCATTTTGGAGAGGCCCATGGCATGGGGCAGGCTTGGCGATCCTCTGGGAAGGGGCTGGAGGGGACAGTCAGGCTGGTGTGCGTGTTGCTGTGCTACCAGCTCTCAGGGAACAGTGGCTCCTGTTCTTGGGGTCCCCGCTCTCCATCTCTAAGAGCTCAGAGCTTGGCAGCTGGCACACTCTTGGCTCTTGCCAACTATTGTTCTCTCCCATTTTATGGATTAACAACTGAGGCCCAGAGATGCTCCAGGTCACAGAGCCTCTGGACTCAAAAGCCTCTGTGTGATTCTGAGTCTCCCCCCAGGGCCTCGCCCTCCCCGCTGGGCCAGTTCCCGGGCGAGCTCCCGCGCTTTGCTTTCCTGGCGGGCAGCCCTGGTCCTCCCTTTGTTCTGCTGTAGCGGGGGTGCGGGGCAGGTGGCGTCGCCCTCCTGCAGAGGGAGGGGGAGGAGGTACACACAGGTTGTTATTTACTTTCCTCTCCATGGTTCCTTCCAGGCCTGGGCAGGTGGGCATGGGGCCAGGCGTGCAGGCGGGGAGGGTTTGGCAAGGAAGGGCACCTGGCTGTCCACTCCCCTCTCTAAGCTCCTGGTGGTGCCTGGAGCCCCTGGCTGGGCCACCTGCAGCACAAATGACCAACTGTCTTCGTCCGTCCGGGACTGAGGCGTTTCCCGGGAAGCAGGACTTCCAATGCTAAAGCCAGGAATGGCCTGGGCACACCAGGGCACGTCGATCACCCACCCAGCAGGAGACAGTGTGGGTGGGCAGTGGGTGGGAGAGCAGGTGAAAGGGGACAGGCCAGTCCCCTGAGGGCACCGAGCTGCTCCTTTCAGCCCGGCTGCCTGGGGGTCCTATACCTGGCCTGGCTGCGACATCAGGCAGCACTGAGTGAAGAGACCCTGTCCTGTCCCATAGTAATGAGTTGTTACGGAATGTGGGATTTATGAAATTGGCGCGGAAGTGACAGTCGGACCCTGTGAGGTTCAGGAAAGAGCCTTTAATTAAAGCAGCGCTGCTGGTTCAGAGGCCTCTAAGATCCAGATCCTGAACAGCCTGGACAATGAGATTTTCTCTATATATATGGAAGGGGTTAAAGAGAACAAAACGGGCTGAGAAAGACTTATTGTGCTTAGCAGATATCCTGTAGAAAGCTTGCAGCCTTGAGCACAGCACAGCTCAGATAACCAGGAGACACCTGGCATGGGAGGAACCAAGGACGGGCCAGACCCGTCTCCCACATTCTTTCACAAATGGAGTTAGTTATCGGCTAGCAAGTGCTGCCTGCAGTAGACGGCAGGTTACTGGGACTAATTCCAATTGCTAGCCCCCCGAAAATGTCTCATTTTCCCTATCAGAGTCGAGAAAGTCATTTTAACTCTCAGAGCCTCAGCTGCCTCATCTGTAAAATGGGGATACGATTCCTCTCCCCTCACGGGTATAGACATCTGATACAGAAGAGCATGCAGGATTATATTATTAGATTTCTTCTCAAAACCCAGCTTTCCACCACCTGTAGAACAAAGCCCAACCCCTCCCCCGTGGGCCTGTAGTCTGCCCCGATAGTCTGCCCCTGTGATCTCTGGCTGCATTGTCTGCTCCCCTCTGCTCACTTTGCTCCAGCCGTACTGGCCGCCTGGCTGGCCTAGACCCAGCCAAGCCTCTCTCTGCCTCAGGGCCTTGGCACGTGCTGTTTCCTCTGCCTGTAGTACCTTTCCTGGAACGGCCTTCCCCTCATCTCTGGGCCTTAGTTTAAAAGTCGTCTACACAGAGCGGCCCTCCCTGTCTACCTAATTTGAAGGCACATTTGTCTTCTTGGGGACAGGCCATGTCTTAGCTGGTTCACTGTGGTGTCCCAGGGCCTAGGATGAAGTCTGGCTCTGGCAGAGCTCAGACATGTTGGCCAATGGATGAATGAATCAATGCTGGTCTGCGGAGATCCCACTGGAGAAAGAGCCCAGGGTCTTAAACCCCTTTTCTTCTCCCAGCCTCAGGTTCCGCATCTGTCAGCAGGGATGAGAGGAGCAACCACGACTGTACAGAGTAAGACTCAGGGACTGGCACTTCTGCTGACGGAGACCCCCTGCACCCTCCACCCCCCCACCCCTGTGTCCTAGGGCCCCATGTATGGTGGGGACCACTGTACACACTACTTTCGGATCAGGAAACGGGCCCAGAAGGGGCCGTGCTGCCTGTTTGCCCAGCACAGCAGCTCCAAGCTTGCTGCTGTCTCCCGAGCGAGGTGGCCCAGGGCTCCGGCCAGAGCTGCCAGGCAGGCAGCTGAGGCGTCACATGCCTTCCGCCCCCAGGGGCGGGCGTGCACCCCTGCAGACTCCAGCACATTGTCAAGGCTGTCAAACAATGTCCCTGCCAGGGTTTTACAAGAATCCAAGAATCACTGCCCGATGCCAAACACCCTCTTAAAACAATACCTCTAGCCGAGCGCTGCGGCCTCTCCTCGGCCATATATAGGCAAAAGCCGGGGAATCCCTCGCCGGCCCTGGGCTGGGCTCCAGGGGGCCGCCGTGCCTGGGCCTGACCCCGCATCTCCCGCCTTCAAATCCAACACGGTCCGCCAAGGGGTCAGGGTGGGGTAAGGAGGCCAGGTGGGCAGAGCGGGCTGCCAGGCTGCAGGGCTCGGCCTATGCAGGGCCCCTGGCGTCCCGTCAGCTTGCTGCCAACTCAGGCTCTTACCAAATAAGGCCCGGGCCGCTGGGCCTGCACCGGCTCAGACACCTACCGCGGGGTCGCGCCATAGCAAAGTGCCCCCGAGGCTCTGAGGCCCACCCACCCCAAGGAGCCCCACTGTACACACTACTTTCGGATCAGGAAACTGGGGCCCAGAAGGGGCCGTGCTGGTGAGCATCCCCGGGGAAGAGGAGCCTCCATTTGGAACCTTTGGAAAGTTCCATGGGGAACATTCAACGAGCACCACTTAGAACCAGAGCAGAGAGGAGGCGAGGTGGAGAGGGGGTCCCGGATCCCCAGCTGCCCGCCCCGTGGGCACACACCCACTGCTCCCACGTCTCCAGGGCGTCCCGCTGCTCAGCATCATCTGTGGTCACCAGTCACGCCAGTCAGTCCCTTCCCAGGGCCTGGTCTGTGAGGCCAAGGGGCTAGGTAGGCAGCCAGGGGCTCCAGAGAAAACAGGTCCCCTGGACAGTGACAGGTCCCCTGGCAAGAGGGGGTGTGAGCACCAGCTAAAGTGGGAGGATCCCCCCCCCCCGTCCCCCCTCCCCAATCAGCTGGAGCAGCACCTGGGAGGAGCACCCTGCAGGCGGGGAACCAATGTGCATGATGTGGGGCCAGAGGCTTGTGGTATCTCGGGAGCTGCTATGGGGCATGGGGCTCCCAAGTCCGCCTGCCAGGGTTCCACCAAGCACTTTGCTTCTGGGAGCCTCAGTTGTCCATCCTTGAAATGCGTGTAACACAAGCCCTACCTCTAGGACTTCAATGGGACAAAGCGTGTGGAGGGCTCTGTGGGGAGCTGTCTGGGATTAAGTGGGATCCTGGGTGACGGAAGGCATCTCTGCTTTCCTGGAAGACTGGGGGGGGGTGGAGTGGCGGGGGGAGGCAGGGGCGCTCCCTCTGTTCCTAGCATTTCAATGCCCTCCCTGCTCTCATGAGCCTCGGGGTGCCAGGATGGCATTTGTGTCTGGGAATGGCTAGCTATTGCACATGTGAGCACACACCAGCATGTGAGAATGCATGAGCCTCGGTGAGCACAGCTATGCAAGTATGAGCATATGCAGGAGTGTGGGCGCCTGGGCCCCCGTGTGGGCCAGAGGATGCTGGGGGAATTTGTGGGTTCTGTTGCCCGGTTCCAAAGCCCTTTCACCCATCCTGGGAAGTCAGGGGGCTGGAGCCCGCCGGCTGGGCCCCAAGCCCCTCTCCCAGGATTGATTACAGAATTAGGGGCCCAGTACAAAATGAAACAGGGCACCCCTTGTTCAAAATGTATCCACCTTAAAAATGGCAACAGCAGAGCCTTAAACCACCTGTGAGGACCTTCTGATCGTGGAGTCTGTGTGGCCGCCCAGCCCTGTCTCTGCTCCCTGGCAGCTCGGTGTATAGCCTGGGCCGGCCCACGGGACACCCAGCCCAGCAGTGGTGGTGGGTCAGCGGGAAGGGTCTGTAAAGTCTATGAAGCTACCCGCCCCCCCTCCCCCCAAACTTGGAGGCAGCCAGAAGCCGCACGTTGGGACACGCAGGCCCTATAAAAAGTGCTTTCCCAGCCGCTCATTTAAGCCCAGGGTGAGGTTTTCTCCCACGGACCAGAGGGCATCGAGTTTGTGTAGCTCTTGTTTTCAGCCAGGTTGGCCCGATGCTGTGGGCGAGGCTATGCGTGGGCGGGACACCCATTAGGTGGCCAGGATGGCTCTGCTGGCTGGACGGGTGGCCTGGGCAGAGCTAGTGAGCCCTGGAGGTGTGGGCGGGTGCAGCGGGATATCCTGATATCTCCTGCACAAGAAGAGGAGGCTGGCCTGGCTGGTGTGGCTCAGTGGTTGAGTGTCGACCTATGAACCAGGAGGTCACAGTTCGATTTTTGGTCAGGGCACATGCGTGGGGTGCGGGCTCGATCCCCAGTGGGAGATGTACAGGAGGCAGCCGATCAATGATTCTCTCTCATCATTGATGTTTCTATCTCCCACTTCCTCTCTAAAATCAATAAAAATATATTTAAAAAAAAAAAGCCAAGATGACTACCCTCAGAGAGCAAGGCCCCGGGAGGGCGAAGGACGATTATCTCTGACATGCAGTTTCATGGAAGAGGTCCTCCCTTTCTCTCTCTCTAAAAATCAATTTAAAAACATTTCTTTAAATCTTAAAAAAAAATCCCACCTCTGGAACCGAGGGTTGTACTCTATGCTGCATGCCAGCCAGCCTTTTGTAGCCTGTTTCTCATTGGTAAAATGAGAACAGTTAAGTGTACTGCTCATTCCTTCAGCTCCTCAACAAGTATTTATTGAGCATCTACTATGTGCCATGGGCCATTCTAGGCACTGGGATACAGCCGTGAACCAAGCAGCCCCCGTGGGTTGTGAGAGCTGAGGACGCATGCCTGGCCCAGGCCCCCTGTATGGGCCAGCAGGTGGAATTCAGCAAAACAGGCCAGAGCTGAGATGACCTCTTCTGTCCTCAGGCTGTGGGGGGCTAGGCAGCGGCCTGAAGGGAACAGAGAGAGGATGGGGGGCCAGAAAGAGAAAGAAGGATGAGGGAGAGGAAGGAAGGAGGGGTGGTCACCATCATCATCCTCTCTGAAGAAATGACAGTTGTCAGGCACTCGCCAGTTGGCCAGTCACTCTGCTCAGCTTTCCACTTGTCCTGTCTTGTGGACTCTGAGGACCACCCAGCGAGACAGGAGCCCCATTTGACAGATGAGGAAACTGAGGCTCATCAGGTGAAGCCACTTGCTTAAGATCACACTGCTCGCGAGAGTGGAACCTGGGTGGATCCCTCCACTGCCCAATCTTTTAATTATAGAGGGGACGACGAGAGGAGAAACAAGGAAAGGGGGACAGGAGAAAGAGACTTGACCAGGGAAGGAGAAAAGCCCCCTCAGGAGGACTTTCTGGACCCTACCTCATCCTCCTCTCCATCTCTGCCTCTCAATGGCAGTGGTTCTCAACCTTCTGGCCCTTTAAATACAGTTCCTCATGTTGTGACCCAACTATAAAATTATTTTCATTGGTACTTCATAACTGTAATGTTGCTACTATTATGAATTGTAATGTAAATATCTGATATGCAGGATGGTCTTAGGCGACCCCTGTGAAAGGGTCGTTCGACTGCCAAAGGGGTCGAGACCCACAGGTTGAGAACCGCTGCTCTATGGTCTTCTGCTCCCGGGACTCAGGCTCGGCCCGGCTCTCAGGGAAGCCTTTGGGCTTGGCCCAGGAGTCTCCTGAGAATGTGACAGCTGTTATTCCTCCCTAAAGATGGTGCCCCACCTTGGGGCTGGATTCTTTCCTCAGCCAGGGACCTGGCACCTCTGGCAGCCCGGGGAGGCTATTTTTAAACTGTACAGCTGGTTTTGATCGTGGCTGCTGCTATGTGCGTGTGGAAACTCTGGGTTCGTTCTGCCAACACTCAGAGCGAACATTGCAAATAAGCAGGGATGGTGCTGATCAAAGTGGAGGCTCAGGAAGAATGAGGCTGCAGCCAGTGCTCAGTTTGCACCTGGGCCCTGGGAAGAGAAGAGGGTGACAGAGCCAGAGCCAGGCAGGAGCTCCCAGGTTGGGAGACCACAGGGTTTAGGCATGTTCCCCGAAGATGTAGATGAAGCCTGGGAGGGGAGGAGTAGAAATGTTAGCAGCTCAGAGCTCTGTTATTCTCGTTTTCCTTCTGGGAGATGGCAGAACATATAGGGGTTGAGAGCATGGATTTTGCAGCCAAACAAACCTGCTTTTCAGTCCTGAATCTGCCTTTAACAATTGCATGATTGTGGGTGTATCAGTTAGCTACTGCTGTGTAACAAATCACCCCAAATTCAGTTGCTTAAATCTACATGACTCAGTGAGTGAACAATAGAACCTGAACCATCAGTTGGATAGTTCTGGTGTAAGCTGGGGTCTCCCTTACATTTATGATCAGCTGTTGGGTCAGCTAGAGGCTCTGTTTCTGGGGAGTGACTGCTATCTAGGGTGATGGGGGCGACTGGGTAAGGTGTCTCTCACTCTCTGGCAGGCTTGGTCTCCTGATGAAGATAGGAGTCTGAGAGAGAGAGAGAGAGAGAGAGAGAGAGAGAGAGAGAGAGAGAGAGAAGCATGCAAAGCTGTTTGAGGCCTCAGCTGAGATTTGGTGCAACACCACTCCCAGCAAGTCTGTTGGCCAAAGCAAGTCACAAGACCCACCCACATTCAAGCGGTGGGGCAATATACATGGCCTTTGATGGCTGCCGCTGCAAAGCCACCTTGCAAAGGGTTTTGAATGCAGGGAGGGATGGGGATTGGGCCTCCTTTTTTTTTGAATCAGTGCACCACTCTGGGTACTCAGGTAGCTCCCTGAGCCTCCGTTTCCTCATTTGTAACCTGTGAAGAATATGGGTGCTGTGGCAACTAAATAGGTGATGTACGTGAAGTCACTAGCAAAGTGCCCGTAGAGAGTAAGTGCTCAAGACGGGAGCTGTCACAGTCCCTCGAGGGGAGGGATGACTTCCTGCCCCTCCCCCACCATCTCTGGGAACCTCCCCCAGAGGGCCCGCTCTCTGGAGAAACACCCGCTCAAATGAAAACCTGCTGCTGCAGAAAACCCAGCAGAGCCAGGAGCCTTTGGCAAACATTTCTCCCGCCTGCCTGCCTGCCTGCCTGCCTGCCTCGGGTGTCAGAACCAGAGGCTCATGAAGTCCTCCAGGCCGGGCAGGTGTCTTCACTTTTTATTCAACGACACCAAGCACCTACTGTGTGCCAGTGATCTCTGCAATGCCAGCTGTTTAGGTAAAGAAGTCTTGATGACATGATGAACAGCATGGGGGTTAGAGTTCATAATATTGTGCTGCATATTTGAAAAGTGCTAAGAGACCAGACCTTCAAATGCCCACCACAAGAAGGAAAAACCTTCTGTAATGATGCATGGTGACCTACTAGTCCAGTGGTCGGCAAACCGTAGCTCGAGAGCCACATGCGGCTCTTTGGCTCCTTGAATGTGGCTCTTCCACAAAATACCACGTGCGGGCGCGCACGCACAGTGCGATTGAAACTTCGTGGCCCATGCGCACAAGTCGGTTTTTGGCCTGGGCGAGTCTATTTTGAAGAAGTGGCGTTAGAAGAAATGGGGGGTGTTGGTCGGTCGGGCGCAGGCGGGCCGCGGGATACACAGCGCGGGGGAGGCGCGCGCGATTCATGCACGAGTTGAGTGAGCCAGTCAGTCAGCAGTCTTGTTGTGCAGTGGTTAGTGCTAGTCGAGTCCGAAAATCGTGCACGGGTGACAAAAGTACCTACTTGAAGCATAAAGTTACCTGTATTTTTCCAACCAGCTGCAAATCCTACAGGTATTTTTGTCATCAATATAAGAATTGTAATTCTTTTATGTTGGTGGCTTTATTATTATAAAATGAAACATTTTTTTAGGTGCCCTGTTTGAGATGGCTACAAAGAAGAAGCAAAGGAAAACGGAAGACGAAAACCATGAATTTAAAGTTGAATGTACCTACCTATATAGTTTAAGTTTAAAAAATTTGGCTCTCAAAAGAAATTTCAATCGTTGTACTGTTGATAGTTGGCTCTGTTGACTAATGAATTTGCCGACCACTGTACTAGGCTTACTGGTGTGACCGTTTCCAAGTGTGTGCAAACAGCAAGTCATTATGTCGTGCACCTGAAACCAATATAAATGTCAATTACACCTCGATTTTAAATTAAACAAATAAATATTTTTCTCGATGTAAAATAAAATAAGGGATAGAAATGTAAAATTAAAGAAAAATCTTCGCCCTGGCCAGTGTTCTCAGTGGTTAGAGCATAAGCTGGTGCACCGAAGGGTCTTGGGTTCGATTCCCAGTCAAGGGAATTACTTCCTGGTCAAGTGCATGCAGGAGGCAACCAATTGATGCGCCTCTCTCATATCGATGTCTCTCTCTCTCCCCTCCCTCCTCCCTCCTCGCTCCCTCCCTTTCACTTTTTCTAAAATCAATGAAAAAATATCCGAGGGTGAGGATTAACAAAACAAAAAAACCTTTCACTCATTCCCTTCAGAGTGGGTCATTCTAATTTGCTTAGACACTTTCCCTCACTTTATAATTTCTCAGAAATTTCTTTATTCTGTTTCCTTCCTAAGGGACTCCACAGCTTTCCGACCTTCCATTCTATGCATATAAAATGGTCACACATATCAACTGTCTCTAATGTTTAAATTAAGAAAAAAAAAGTCTTTTAAGAAATCAGCTATTAAGGAACATCAATTCCTCTATCAACAGAACCAAACAGGTTCTGAGGGTGTTTCCCGACACTTGCACTTACCAAGTTTGTCATTACACTTTCATTTGCAAGATTCCTCGTTTTCTGTCTGTTTGCCTCCCAACACCACCCGCTGAGGTTGGAGGGACTGAGTATAAATTCCTGAACAAACAGCAGGACCAGGATTTGAACCTCGACTAAAGGGTTAGATGCTCCGTCCCCGCCCCCCCCCCCCCCCCCCGAAAAAAAAAAAAGGTCCCTGTCAGGGCTGCTGTGTCCACCTGCACAGGTTGTGGACTGTGCAACTCCGGGGCCCCCTCGCATAGCAGGCTCTGTGACCCTTGTCGTTGGGTGGGGTCCAGCCTTTAGGCACATGGGCCATGGTTTTGCTCCTGAATCTGGAGCCTGTGTTCTCAACCTTGGCTGACCTTGGAGTCACCCAAAGGACTTATAAAGTCCTGATGCCTGGCCATGCCCAGACCAGTTGCCCAGAATCTCTGGAGTGGGCCCGGGCATCTGCATTTTAGGGCTCCCTAGGTGGCTCCAAGTTTGGGCTAAGGTGCAGGCTTCTGTCTGGCAGGGTCAGGGAGAGTTACATAACCCCGAGGGAGGGAGCCTACTGGGCCAAGTTTGTGTAACTAAGGTCCTGCAGCTGCTGGTGACACATGTGCCCTTCCCCCCGCCCCCCACCCCCCAGGCCCCATTTCTTCACTCTGTGCAGCTGCAGCCCGGCTCTCAGGTTTCCTGCAGTCGATAAGCCAGCTGCATCGGGCAGCTGCCCTCGTGGCCTTAGGGTGATTTATGACCAGCCAACATCTGGCCATCACTGGACTGGAGCTGCTCTTGCCCCTCCATCGAGGGTGACAAACTGGCTGCAGAGAGGCAGGGAGGGCGGGGGGTGTGGGGGGGGGCGTGGCGGGCTGGCAGAGAGAGAGCAGGTTCCCTGGAGGAGCCCGTCCTCGAGTCCCTTGCTTGGGAATCACTTGAGGGTTGCCGGGTCCCCCGTTGTACTTGGCCGCATCAATGTGCTGGCACATTACTGGGCATTTTTCCCTCCGAGGGGGTGAGTGCAGCTTCTGAGGGCTGGGCAGCTCATGTATGGGGGCAGGTGACGAAACGCACTGGGTGCCCGGCCTGGCAGCGGGGGTGAGAGCGGCCACGTGAGCTGTCTGGGGCAATGTGCTGGCAATGCTGCTTCCAGGACACTTCCCCTCTGCCCTGCACTGCGGAACCCCGTTCGAGGGCGGAAGGCGGGAGGAGGAGGCATGGAGGAGCCAGGGTGGAAGCCAGCAGGAGACGGGCCCCGGCTTGCACATTTCACCATTCGCGGAAATGCTCATGCCCCCCTCTCTGTCCCTGTGTGAGGTTGTGGCCCCTTGGCCATGCCTCGCCCTGGAAGGGGGTGCCCTGCTGGGACATGAGCCCAGAGACGGGCCTGGCGGACGACTGCTTCTCCAGGGTCAGCCACAGCCGGTCAGCACGAGGCGAATCCATAGCAGCCCGGCCCCCCTCTCCTCTTGGCTCTAATCTCTCTGCCTTTCCCAAAGGGTTTTTGTCTTCACCTCTTGGTTGGGGGCCCGGGAACTCATCTCTTTCTGTTTCCTCCTCGGTCAAGCTGGCAGTGGGGGTGGGGAGACTCAGGGTCCATTCAGGGCAGGAAAGGGGGGACCATGGCTCCTCCCAGGCAACCCCCACAAAGATGAAGCATCAACTTGGCAAACCAGCTCCCTGGACAGCTAACACAGCCCCTCTGCCCATGCCCTGACACGTCATCATGGGAACGTCTGCTGTGCCCTCTGCTCAGCTTGGCCGTGCCCCAAGAATGGGGTGGTGGGGCTGATGGGAAGCCACCCTCTCCAGAGCTCTGCGAGTTTGTTCCGTGATCATCACCGCTGATGCTTACTGAGCACTTGCTGGGACCCTTCCCAGCCTAGACACGTAGGAGTTCATTTAATCCTCAGCCTTGGGAGCCAGGTAAACTCCCATTTTATAGATAAGAAGACCAAGGCATGGAAAGGTCAGTTAGCAAGCCCAGGGCTGCACAGCCTGTGGGGGCAGCGCGGGCGCTGGGATGCAGGCTGAACTCCGGGCCTCTGTGCAGAAGGCCGGCCCAGCCCTCTGCAGGCGCCGTGAGAGGGGATGTCGCGGCCACAGAGGTCACGGGAGTATTTCGGCTGCTCAAGAGGAACCGGAACTCTGGAAACCACAGTCTTATCTGCTCCCCGCAAAAGCTGCAACTAGGCAGCACGCATGAGCCATTGTAGTCGGTGGTCCTCATTGCTTGCTTGCTCATTCATTCATTCACTCACGCATTCATTTGTTCAGCCAGTGTACACTGAGGCCTCTCACGTGCCAGGTTCTGGACCCAGGTGCACAGCCGTAACCAGACAGGCCAAGGCCCCTCTCCCGGAGTCCCAGGTCCAAAGGGGAGCTCGGCGATGATTCACAGCTCGCGGTGTATGTGCTATGCCAGGTGGGAGGGCTACCGAGCCTCATTGCAAAGATGGAAGAACCTGAACATGACTCAAAGCTGCGTTCAACACTGCTTTTGCCCCTGATCAGCTGTGTGACCCCAGGGAGGTGGTTCTCTCTGACCCTCGGGCTCCTCCTCAGAAGGATGTAGATACTGGTAGTGGCCTGTTACAGAACTGTTGCCAGGCTGGTTGAGCCCACACGGGGTGGCATTGGGGGTGGGCGTGTGGCTGGGCTCTGTGGTTGGTCGCCATGTCTGTTTGGAGAACTTTTGCATGGTGTGGGGCGTGCTTGGTGTGGGGCATTGTTCATCTATAAAGGCTGGAGTCTGAACACCCTGAGAAGAGGCCTGGCCTCTGTCTGCAGCCACCTCGGAGAGGCGAGTTAGTCCCGTGCCCTGCATGCCCACGCTCACCTGCCACTCACCTCCCCGCCCACGGGCCCTGGCCACCCCTGGGGTGTTGCCCATGCTGGGCTCCTTCGCTTTGTTCTGAGGGGCCTGCCTCCTTTCCCTCCCCTGTGTGCTCCCATCTGGAGGCCTCCAGCATCGGCAGGAACCTTGCCCAGGGTGCATCCCGAGTCTGCAGGCTCAGGGCCTGTTCTCCCGGCTGCCATGGGCCAGAGGCATCCCAGGATGTCCTGGGAAGGTGCCCCCATGCCAATGCCAAGTTCCATCCTGCACTATGCTATTGGGGAGTGTAGAAGGCTCAAAGTGCCCGCCCACTGCCTGGAACAGAGCAGACAGCCGGCCACCGTGTGAGCGAGTTCCTTCCAGGAACACAGGAACCAAGGAAGTGCCATTTTAGGCATCTTGGCAAAGGCTGGCAGCAGGCTGGCCAGCGGCCAGAGACTGGCTTATCTCCTGTAGCTGCCTGATGACCACTGGACTTCTCCCAGAGTCCCTCCCCACCTCCCTCTGCCCTTCTTGATAATGGTGTGGGCCACTCTGACCTCGAGATCGATTTACACGTTAGCCAGTGGGGAGCCATTGGGGGCGGCCGGAGGGGCCAGGCTGCTTGGTGATGGCATCTGCTGACTTGGTCTCTGGTTTCACTCTCAGAAGGTGGAGAGGTGCTCAGCAGGCTGGCTTCATGGTGCATCACCGGTAGTCACGTCATGCATGGCCCTGAACTCCGAGGGACCCCCTGCTGGGGCTGATGGGCCGCTGTCTTAACACTTCTTGAACAAGGGCCCGGATTTTCATGTCTCTGGGCCCTGCCCTTGGATATGGGGATGGTCCTGGCCCGAGGCTGTCCCCTTCTGGGAAGACACTTGTTTGTCACAAACATTGGGCATGTCTGCTTCCTCCTAAGTGACCCCTGACATGGCCCCTGGGGGCGATTCACTCATTCTCGTTCAGGGGCCCCTTAGAGGTGCCTTCAAACTCATCGTGGGGCTCTTTCGTGCCCCAGTTTTGATCCTCCAGCTTTTCCCTCAATTTTTGACCTTTTCCCGGCAACACTCATCAAGCCTGAGTCAGAGTCAGGAGTTAGCTTGACCTCTCTCCTAGTCTTCATGACACCCCTTTTGAGATGGAAATGATGGTGAGCTCCACTTCACAGACCGGGAAGTCGAGCCTGGGAGACAGGGGCAGCTGACTGGGTGGCTGAATCCAGGCTGCGGAGCCCAAATCCTTACCAGCAGCTTCCCTTCCCCCAAGGGGCAGAGGCCACCCCGTGGAGGTGGGAGGAGAGAAGAGCAGCGTGTCCGGATCCACATGCTCCTCCCCTTTGCAGTGTCCCTTCCCCAGCGCCCGCTCGGCAATGGAGCCAGCGGAAGTCTCTGGGCTAAGTCTCCGAAGGGCGTGGGGTCTGTGACTGCATCACTGGGGTGGCGGGTTGGTGACCCACAGGACCCCTCGGTGGGGGCACATGTGGTCAGCACCAGGGGCCAGCCTGGGCCTCGGCCTACATCCCATCTGGGCCTTGCCTGGGCTGGCAGAGTGGCCTCCCCGGGGACTCAGGGACTCTCTGTACCAGCGTTCCCAGGGCTGGTTCTAAGGGAGCTTTTAAAAGCCATTTCCTGGGCTACAAAGAGGAAGATGCCAATTAAGTGCCTGGCTGAAGCGTGAGACCCAAGCACCCTTGAACCCAGTCATTCACGTGCTTCCTTGCGTTTCTCTCCTGGCCTCTGGGACCTCTCACTGGAGTCCCTGCAGGGGAGACTTCTCAGGCTGTGTCTCCCCCCACCCCCCACCCCCGTGCCCGGGCGCTCCTCACAGTGCACACCCCACCCTGCAGGTCTGAGGGCTCAGGCATTTCTAGCCAGCCCCCCATGGCCAGGTGCTGCTGGTCCTGGAGAGAGAGGAAGAGGAGGAGGAGGCAGGGGGAAAGAAGGGAGGACATGCAAGAGGGTGAGAGAGATGAGGGAAGAGGAGAGGAAAGGAGTGGGGATATGAGAGAGAGAGAGAGAGAGAGAGAGAGAGAGAGAGAGAGGAGGGCAGGTACCTAGTGGCAGAGAGGAGGTGTTGTGTGTGTTGGTGACTGGCATGGGCTTTGCCACTGGGGTCCTAGGCTCAAATCCCAGCTGCACCACTGCTGGCTGTGGCTCAGGGTGCCCCCCTCTTGACAATGGGGCACTGACAGTCCACACCGTGGGCGGTGCGAGAGCAGAGGACCTGGCACCAGGCGGAAGCGCAGACCCTGTGGGTGAGTTTTTTTGTCGTGTTATTTATTTATTTATTTATTTATTTATTTATTTATTTATTATTTTAAAAAGTCTCCACCGGAGCATGTTTTTTTAAAATTGATTTTAGAGAGAAAGGAAAGAAGAGGGAGAAAGAGAGAGAAACATCGACGTGAGAGAGACACATTGACTCGTTGCCTCCAGTATGCACCATGACGGGGATCGAGCCCGTAACCCCGGTGTGTGCCCTGACTGGGAATGGAACCCACAACCTTCTGGTGTACAGGATGATGCTCCAACCAACTGGGCCACCTGGCCAGGGTGCCATGAAGTTCTATGTTATTTGAAATATGACCCAAGCGTGGCTCTTTCCAGAGATATTCCCTGCCCCGATTTAGGACTCCTCCCCAAGGAGGGATAACCTGGCAGGGGAAGAGTCGTAAAAGCGAAGACAAAGAATCAAACCCCACACATTATGCTTCAGCGTGGCGGGCGTGGCTGTGGAGAACATCTGGGAAGGGAACGTCATGTTTTGCTTTGCACACTTCTTCTATGTCAGTTCCCTGGGGCTCACTACAAGGGGTGCCCTTGAACTCTGATAAAAAGTTGCAAACGCAGTACAGAGAGTTCCTGAAGACCCCGGCTGAGTGCACTCAGCTGGAATGGAATGTCTTGGGGCCTCCTGACCAGGGAACATTTGGCCAGACCAGGAGGCCAGCTTGGAACACTGTTGCTTACGGCACCGTCCGCCTCACTTAGAGCTCTCCGGGCCTGGGCTGTCCCTTGCCTGCCCCAGGGCCCGTCCAGGGCCGTGGCGTCCAGTCCTCACTTCTCCTTAGTCCTCTGGCCGTGGCACCTGCCCTTCACTGCTTGTTTGGAGACCTGGGCCCTGTGGGGGAGCACAGCTCACGTGTTTGCTGAAACGCCCTCCAGTCTGGGTCTGCCTGATGTTTTCCTCCTGGCTGGGCCAGGGCTGTGGGTTCCGGAAGTGGACCGCAGAGGCGACGTGCCCTTCTTGTCACATCCTATCAGGAGGCTGCGTGATCTCCACATGGCATTGTTTTACTTATAAGCCGTTCTGGAAACATAATGATGCTACAGATGTTTCCTGTGGGATTTCTGCCTGCTGATCCAGGTGTGGAGGTGCATGTCCGCCTCTCAGAGCCCAGGGGTCTCTGCACAGAGATCTCGGGGGTTAACTCTGGGGACGGCCGTGGGGCCCAGCAAAGGGTGTGGTCATCGGGGAGTTGAACCCTACCTGTTTTCATTTTGACAAGTTACTCGCTTTTTCCACTGAACTGTCATTGAAACTGTGACTGGTCCCACGCTGGCTGCAGGACAGAGACAGACACGGAGGAGGCCAGGCACGGGGGCTCGTGACCCCAGTGCGTCTCTGGGTTCCAGCTGGGAGCTCACAGAGGCCCCTGTCCTGTGGGCTGGAGTGGGAGAAGCCCAAGCAGAGCTGCCGGCTCCCCGGCTGCACTTTGGGGGCAGGCTCACCGACCTCCATGCACAGGAGGGAGAGGGGCCCGTACAGCACGTGGGCCCACGTCAGGCGGACCACACAGTGTGGCCACCATCCGAGTGGCTACAGCCTCATTCAAACACATCTCTTTCCAGGCCAGCATGCCCCAGAGCCTCCCAGAAACAAAGCAGACATCTGGGGGGGGGCACCTGGGGGAGGGCCACCTGGGAAGGGCCCAGCAGAATGTGTGTTAGTTGTGTAACCCCTTCCCTTCCATAGAAACAGCTCAACTCCCTCCCTGTCTCCCTCTCACGCGGTGATGAATGAATTCCCAGGGAACATTGGCCAACGAAGGTGGGGCTTCACAGCCAACTCACTGTTCCTAGCTCCTGGGAAACTCATGTTTTCATCTCCCCAATAGCACGAGATTGTGCTCCAAAGCCCGCCCTTGCCCGCCAGCCTCGGGCAGCAGTGAGCTGAATGACCGAGCCCTCTCACATCCACCTGGAAGCTCTGAATGTTATCTCATTTGCGAAAAGGCTTTTTGCAAATGTAATTAAGGATCTCGAATGAACTCACCCCGGATTAGGGTGGGCCCCACATCCCATGACCAGTATCCTTAGACCAGAAGGGAAGGGGAGGGGACACACAGAAGAAGGCCACGTGACGACCAAGGCAGAGACTGGAGTGATGCTGCCACACGCTCAGGGGGCCTGGGGTCGCCAGAAGCTGGGAGAGGCAGGAAGGCATGGCCTAGAGCCTTCAGAGGGAGCGTGGCCCTGCCAGCCATTTGACTTTGGACTTCTGGTCTCCAGAACAGGGAGAGAATGGAGTTATGTTGTTTTAAACCACCGAGTTCGTGGTGTTAGTTACAGCAGACACGGGAAGCTAATACAGACACCATAAGTGGTTGTGATTATCATAACTATTCCTCTGTGCGGTTCAACCAAAATTCACATCCGATCTCAAGTGAGGGCAGGCTGTGTGCACACCCCGACGGCTGTGCACGAAGATGAACGCCTTGCACTAAGGGCATCCTCTCCCCGCGCAGGGGCCACTCCCTGGAGGGTGTACCGGCCCCTCCCTTGCTACATGGTGTTTGAGAAACCTTCTAGTCATCCCGCAATCTGACTTGGCCAATTTCCTTACTGAAATCAGACCTCCTCATAACACTGCACCTCAGCAGCCTGGCTTCCGGAGGCGGCACCTCCCCCACAGGCTCTTTGGAAAGACAGCAGGGCCAGGTGGGTGGACAGCAAAAGGCTCAGGTGTGTGGTCCTGAAGGAGCTATTTCTTTCTTTTTTTTAAAAATATATATATTTTTATTGATTTCAGAGAGGAAGGGAGAGGGAGAGAGAGATAGAAACATCAATGATGAGAGAGAATCATGGATAGGCTGCCTCCTGTATGCCCCACACTGGGGATCGAGCCTGCAGCCTGGGCATGTGCCCTGATTGGGAATTGAACCGTGACCTTCTGGTTCATAGGTCGATGCTCAACCACTGAGCCAGGCCAGCTGGGCTGGAGGAAGCTATTTCAAGACACTCTACGCCCTGGGGGCTTCCTAGAGACAGCACGAGGAACTGGAGGCTGCAGGAAAATATTTAGCGTCTTTGAGGGGCATTTGGCTAAAAGTGAGTTCTCAGGGGAGATGCCCGTGGGGAAGAAGCCACTTATTCTGGAATCGGGCAGACTGGGCACGAATCCCCCGCCACCATGGCACTAGCTGTTGACCGACGTGCAAGTTAGACCACCGCCCCAGCCTTCTCTGCAAAAGGGGCTAATCATGGTACTGCCAGCGCTGGCCAGTGAGATAACTCTGACATTGTACCACCGTGGCTCTGGACACAAGGAAGGCATCTAAGATAAGGAGATGTGCCCTGGCTGGTTGCTCAGTGGTTAGAGCGCCAGGCCGGCCACTAAAGGGTCCAGGTTCGATTCACAGTCCAGGACAAAAACCCGGGCTGCAGGTTCGATCCCTGGGTGAGGATTAACGGCCCTGGTCGGAGATTTCTATCAAGTTACAAGTCACTCAGGGTGGACGCATCTTAGATGCCTCAGAGCCACGATTGTACAACGTCAGAGTTATCTCACTGACCGGCGCTGGCAATGCCATCTTAGCCCCCTTTGCAGCGAAGGCCGGGGGCGGTGCTCTAACTTGCACCTTGGTCAACAGCTCTGGTCAGAGAGCATGTGGGAGGCAACCAACCGATGTCACATCGATGTTTCTCTTTCTCTCTCTCAACCCCCTTCCAATCTCCCTAAAAAGTCAAAGGAAAAAATAGCCCTGGGTGAGGATTAACAATAAATAAGTAAGTAAGCGGTGGGAGAGGCTCCTGGGAGCCCCTCTGGGGGGTTTGGGGGATGTCACCCAGACCAGGGGTGGTATTTCCATCCCGCGGCCACCAGAAGCTGAAGCTTCCGAGGTTGGCCACCACTGGCTCCTGCCTCCCAGCGCCCATTGCTAAATACTCTGCTATATTTATATTTTCAGTTTGGTTTCCTGCGCCCAGGCCACCCAGTTGGTATTTCACCCCCTGCTTGCTCCGAGCCCGGTGCACGGGAAGCCTGCGGCTGGCGTGGTGGCTGCTCGCCATTGCTGTCCACGCCAGCTGCGACTTCCCCTCCTGCCCGGTCACAGAGAGGACCGACCTCTGCTGCCCACGTGCGGACCACTGGGCTCTCCGGCTGCCCCTGCACGTGCCGGGGGTCCTGTCTGCCTGGAGAGTTCCTTCCTCCAAGCCTTGCCTTCTGGGGTTCCTGTACCCCGATGTCTCCCCACATGTTCTCAGCCCCTCCTTATTCTTCTAGACCCACTGTGAGAGTCACCCGTGACGGCCCAGGTTGTCCCCTTGCAAGTTTCCCTGGATCTTCCCGGCCTCTGTGCCATGAATTTGAACTTGACTTTGCTATCTAGTTGGCAATAACTAGTATTTTCCAGTCCTCCAAAAAACTTCTGCATACATCACTTAATTTCCGCACTATCCCTGCCAGATGGTGGTGTGAGGATCACTGGCTCCATTTCACAGGGGAAACTGAGGGCCCCGCGGTCCTGGTGCCAATGAATGTTATTCACCCAGATGGCTGTCCTGGCTGGAGTTTACTGATCTGAATGTTCAAATCCGAAGGCTTCAGGGCGCGCTGCTTCCCACCCCAGCAAACTTTTATTATGTAAACTTTCCAGCATGCAGAAGAGGGCAAAGAATTTAGTACAATAAAAGCCTGTATGTCCTTTGAATCTCCGTGCTGGTCCATAAGCACCTCAAGGGCACAGGAAGTGCAGGTCCGCAGGTGCAGAGTACAGGCACTCCGTCCAGGGGTTGCCCCAGACCAGCCTCCTCAGACTTGCAGTCACCAAGACCCCACAGGGCGTCACGGGCACAGTCAGGCTTAGAAGTGCTGCTGACCCAGACTTTTGTTCACTCTGGAACCCAGCCTGCACATAGTAGGTGCTTAGTTCGCACCTGGGGAACGAAAGGACGCCAGCTCCCTCCTCTCGGTTCAGGGCTCTCCTGGGACAATGCCCATCAGGGCTAACTTGGGGCACAGACCTGAGATTTGCATGTGTTTTGACTGAGGACCGGGCAACTGGCATGGGCTCGGGCTCGGGAAAGGCACAGAGAGGAGCGTGGGGCAGGGCCCTGCTTTCCTTCTGGCTCCCACCTGCCCTGTCCTATTTATAGCCCCACGGGCTGCCTGGGACTCTCCCCAGACAGTCGCCACTAGGAACATTCCTGGGCTTCTTGCGTGCCCGGGGCAGCCAGTCCCACAGCTCAGGCTGGAAGATAAAGGGCGCCAGCCCAGCGCTGACCCGCGGCTCCTCAGACCTTTGCTATCAGTCCCGTAAAAATAGCCTGCTTCTCGCTATTCTGGGCCATGGAAACCCTCAGGGAGACGCGCTGTTCTGAGGAGGACCAGGAGGAAACCCTCGGCTCACCCGGAGGGGACGTGCGGGCCCTCGCCAACCGGCATTTCCAGCAGATGGGCCAGTTTCTACAAATCGCAAATTAGCAGCCAATGTGTGAGAATAATGGGGAATGTTCTCATGAAAATGCTTCTTTCTACTCGCCATTTGGTTGCCTGCCAGGTCCAGAGGCCTTTGAGCTCCTGGCCCTGGGATGACACGGGGGAGGGGGTGTTTGAAGGGAAAGGGTCTTAGCAGGAACCTCTCAGGTGTAGGATGAGTTCACAGCAGAGGTCCCTTTAAATGTCCTATTCCCGTTCGGCTTAGTGGATAGGGCATCGGCTACAGCCTACGGACTGAAAGGTCCCAGGTTCGAATCTGGTCAAGGGCACATGCCCAGGTTGTGGGCTCGACCCCCCAGTGTGGGGATCCCCAGTGTGGGGTGTGCAGGAGTCAGCCAATCAATGATTCTCTCTCATCATTGATGTTTCTATCTCTCTCTCCCTCTCCCTTCCTCTCTGAAATCAAAAAAATATATAAAAACAAAACAAAACACATACTAGTAGGTGCTTGCCTTAAAATAAATAAATAGATAAATAAATAAAAAATAAAAATCCTACCCCATCCCAGCTGAAACGTTCTCTCTTCTGTGTAAACACCTCTCCGTAAGGACAGTTTTCTAATGGGTGGGGCGGCCTGGTGCCCACCACAGCGGCTCGGTGGCATCCGTACTCCCTTCCTGCCCCACCGAAGTCGCCTGCAGCTGCTGAGCGGCCTTAAGGACCAGGAAGAACGCTCAGTCCTGTCGATGCCGATGCCGGCCGCTGCGGTCACTGTCCTGAGATGCCCACGTTGGCAGCAGCAGTTTCTCGGGGTTCCCAGCGCAGGTGACGCAGGGGACGGGGCACGAGGAGGCGCTGATATTCACATGCTGGGTTCGAAGGCTTCTTTCTCTGGCGAATGAGCCTCCATGTTCCCATCTGTAAAATGGGGGTGGTGACCCCGCTCACAGGTTCTGGTAGGTTCCCTGGAGGGTTTAGTGCACAGCTGGGTTAAACCACCCTCCAGGTCCCTAGCTTGGCACCCCTACTGCTCACGATTCCCATTATTCTAATATTATTTTGCAACCTGAAGAGCAATCAATGCAATCCTGTACCCACAGCCTTGCCCTCCTTCCCCCTCCCTTCCCTCCTTCTTCCCTTGTCTCCTAGGGTAGCTGCTTGGAAACAAAGTTGCATGACTGCTTTCGCAGGCCAGGCTTCAAGGTCAAGCAGCCTGTCCTGGGCCAGGCAGAGTGTGAGGGCAAACAGCTCCGCCGCTGGGGGAGTGGGTGGGGGTGGTGATCTCTGGGCGAGGGGTGGGGACTGAAGATCCTGAACCCCCACCCCCACCAGACCCTAGCCAGGCCTCCCTTCTGGACGAGGAGCCTCTTTGCATATGCAAAGGAGCTGCTCAGCCTCCCCAGGCCCAGTGGGGCCATTCCTGCCTCCCGCTCTGCAGGGGCCGCTGCAGCCACTGGGGGTGAAACCACTGGGGACCTTGGAGGGGCTGAGGTAGGGACCCCCATCAAGGGCAGCAGAGGAGCCTCCATCCTCCCCCCTTCTCTGCCTCCCTCCTTTCTCTTTCCTCTTCTCTCTCACTTTCCTTTCCTTCTCTCTCTCTCCCTCCTTCGTTTCCTCAGATCTTTCTCATTTCTCTCCTCCCTCAACCCTCCTCCCCTCCCCTCCCCTCCTGTCCTCACCCATCCCCTCCACTCCAGGGTACGCAGAGTTGGCCAGGTGCCCAGTGGGGGTTAGGAGTGGGTGTCCTTTAGCTCTTCTGACCCTGGAGTCTTTGCAGGTTGCAGCAGAGCTGGGGACAGGGATTCCCATTTCCGGGCTGACCTCACTCTCCATTTCCTTTAACACATGAGTCAGGGGAGCAGAGCCTGACAGGGAAGGTGGGGCTGGAGGTCTCCCCTCCATCCTCAGAATGATGCTTCAGCGGGGAGCGCTACCTAAGCCTGCCCCCCTCCCTGGGGTCCTGGTGTAGGGGTCTAGGTGCGGCTTGGACACTAGGAATGTTTAAAGTTCCTGCAGGACTTAATGCACAGGCAAACTTGGGGATGGCTGTGCCAATGAATCTTTGAGAATCGGAATAGTATTAACTCTCCTTTATTAAGCATCTCCTGCACACTGGATTTCTTTATTTTTGCAAATGTCACAAACTGAGCTCCCTCAGGGCCAGGCAGGCTGTGTGATTAAAAAAAAAAAAAGAGCAGACAGAGTAAGAGGCAATAGGGAATGGTGAGGACTGTGGTGAACAACTTGGCGCACTTGATCATCACCATCCTAGGAAGCAGGCCCAGTGCATTCGATCATCTACATCCAGAGCAACAGGAGCTCTGAATTTTAATGTGAAATGAGCCAGTTTAACAACATCAGCAGCTAATGCAGCTTAAATAAGGTGGGGTGGGTGGGTGAGGACATCCATGCCCCGTGACTGGACGTAGTCTGCAGGTGGCCAGTTTGAGGTCTTGGCTTCATGGCCATTACCTTTTTTCCCTCATTGCAGTGTCCATGGAAGTGAGTATTATCACTCTTTTGAGAGATGAGGAAACAGACTCAGAGAAGGGAGGCGGCCGACTCTAGATTGCTGTGGTAGGCAGGATAACGGCGCCCCAAAGCCCTGCGACCTGGGTTATGTCACGTGGCAAGGGAAATTAGGGTCGCAGGCATAATTAAGGTTGCTAATCAGCTGAATTTCAGATAGGAAGAGTCTCCGGTGTTAGCCACGTGGGCCCAGTGTCATCATAAGCATGCTGTAAATGTGGGAGAGGGAGGCAGAGTCCGTGTCAGAACTGGAAGATAAAACTGGCCTTTTTTTGTCGTTGTTATTGTTAATCCTCACTCAAGGATATTTTTCCATTGATTTTTAGAGAGAGTGGAAAGAAGGGGGAGAGACAGAGAGAGAGAAACATCGATTGGTTGCCTCCTGCATGCACCCCGTCCAGGACCGGGGATCAAGCCTGCAGCCGAGACACATGTCCTTGACCAGAATTGAACCCGGGCCCCTTCAGTCCGACGCTCTATCCACTGAGCCAAACCGGCCAGGGCAAAACCGGCCTTTTTTGACTCTGAAGGTTGGAGAAGAGGCCACAAGCCAAGGAATACAGGTGCCTCAAGAAAATAGATTCTTTCCCTGAAACCTGCAGAAGGAGCACAGCTTGCTGACACCTTGAGGTTAGCTCCTGAGACCCATTTAGCCATCTGACCGCCAGAACCAGAACCAGAACCATCTATATATATAAAACCTTAAGGGACCAGCCAGTAGCTGACCACCAGGGGGCAGACGCTCAACACAGGAACGGAAACCACAGGCATGGAAACATGGAACAGATTGATAAATCTCAAGGGGAAGGGGAGAGGGGACCCCACCGGTGCACAGCCTCTAGTATGCATATAAGATCTTTGGTTAAGCTCTTCCCACCCTCCCCCTCTTCCCTTCCCCTTGAGATTTATCAGTCTGTTCCATGTTTCCATGCCTGTGGTTTCCGCTCCTGCATTGAGCATCTGCCCCCTGGTGGTCAGTGCACATCATAGCTATCAGACAGCTGGTGGGCCGGTCGGCCAGTCTCTTAGGCTTTTATATATATAGACTAGAGGCCCAGTGCACATATTCCTGCACCAGTGGGGTCCCTCCGCCTGGCCTGCTGGGATGGGGCAGAAACCAGCTCTCCAACATCCCCTGAGGGGTCCTGGATTGTGAGAGGGCACAGGAGCTGCAGTGCACGTCATAGCTACTGGCCGGTCGGCTGGTCGCTTTATATATATAGATGGTTCTGGTTCTGGCAGTCAGGTGGCTAAATGGGCCTCAGGAGCTAACCTCAAGGTATCAGCAAGCTGTGCTCCTTCCCCAGGTTTCAGGGAAAGAATCTATTTTCTTGAGGCCAGGCCAAGGGAGCCCACCAGTGCACGAATCCATGCACCAGGCCTCTAGTAAGAAGATAAATGTGTGTTGTTTTAAGCCACTAACGTGTGGTTGCAGCTGTGGGCTCAGTGGTGTCCTACATAAGCTGTGGCCTCTAGGGGCCGTGTGTGTGTGTGTGTGTGTGTGTGTGTGACCAATCGTGGGGGGTGGGGGAGGGGGATGGGGAAAGGGTCCCTGGTTTCTCTCAGGTTGCACTTCCTGTGGAGAAAAGTTCTGAAGAGCAGCAGCATTTACCCGTTTGCAGTCCATCTGAGATGGCTTTGACCTCAGATTTCACCACCTCCTCAGCATCGTGGATGCCAATGCGCAGCTCTACCCAGGGCTCTCCCACGTGGTCCTCAAGCCACCTGCAGCCACGGTGGGATTGTCCCCAGGCTGTGGACAGCAGTAATGATAATACTAGAAACAATTTGCTTAGCCCTTACAAAGCACAGGGCCTGTGCCCAGCAGTTTTCCCTGTATTATCTCACTTCAGGATCTCAAGAGCCCAAGAGGTGGCCTGTGTTACAAAGGGGACCCCAGGCACTGAGAGGTTCCGCAACCCACCTCCTGAGTGAAGAAATGAAGCTCAGAGGCAGTAACTAGTTTGACATCCCTGACAAAGAGGAGGCGGTAGGTGCAACCACGGCAGGGCTGGCCATCCTCAGGCCTATGCTCTTTCTGCTGTCAATCTCATTAAATAATAATTACAGATTTTTAACCGCCCCCCCCCCACACACACACCACCTTCCTCATTGCCACCGTGCTGAGCACATGTGGAGGTGGGAGAGGTGAGGAAAAACTCAAAACTTCTCCCGGAGGCTGGCTACTGCGATAGGTGTCCCTGCAAAGCCACCGTACTTTGCAGAGAGGAATTTCAGTCATGAGCGATGGGTGTTGTTCATCTAACTTAGATTGAGAGAGCCCCAGGTTGCGTGTCCTGCTGCTGAGAAATATAGCTTGTCATTAGGTTGCTTTGCCATTTGGTAAGGAATTTAAATGTCCCATCACGTCAATGAATGGCTATTAGTTTAGAACAGTGGTTCTCAACCTGTGGGTCTCGACCCCTTTGGGGGTCGAACGACCCTTTCACAGGGGTCGCCTAAGACCATCGGAAAACACATATATAATTACATATTGTTTTTGTGATTAATCACTATGCTGTAAGTATGTTCAATTTGTAACAATGAAATTGGGGGTCACCACAGCATGAGGAACTGTAGTAAAGGGTCGCGGCATTAGGAAGGTTGAGAACCACTGGGTTAGAAGAATGGTCTGGGATTTCCGCTTCTTTCTGAAGAAACCCTCAGGGGGACAGAAGGGACATGTGGAAGTTGCAGGTTAATTTTTGTGCCTGTGAAATTCCAGCACGGATGCAAATGAGGACAAACATGGTAATAGATACTGAGGTTAAACTGGCTGTGAGCATGCCACTTCTAAACTCACTTTAAAAATCAAATACATAGACAGCACACAAGCGCTGCTGTGGCACATGGAAAACACCATCACTTGCCCCCAAACCTGGTGATTGCCCGCAGTGTTGCTAGTGACATTTTGAGCATTTGCTCAGTGGCAGGCACTGCTGGGAGGCTTCACAGACTGTGACGCGTTCGTTCTCATGGATGTGGCTCCGGGAAGCTGCTCCCACGATTCCCATCCTGCAGATGAGGAAACTGAGGCTAAATCCTTCTTTCAGTGCCTTAATAATAGGGGTGTCCAAGGAAGACATGGAATTTACTTTAACCCATCTTTTAAACGTGCCTCCATTGCCCTCTCCTCCCCTTTTCTCTTAATTTCACCCAGTTCCTATCTATCCTTCAAAGCTTAGAAAGTTGGCCCAGCATCATCCCCCCCCCCCAAGGCTGGTGAATGCCCCCTCTTCATGGCTCTGAAACACCTCCCATATGCCTGTTCTCAATGCCCTTCCCCACTGCCAGCCAGAGCTCCTCCAGGGAGGGGCAGCACCCCACTCTGCCCCCTCCCCAGCTCAGGGCACACAGTAGGTGCTTAGCGATCGCTTCTTGAATAGATGAGTGAGTGAATGAATGAAGCAAATGCAGAAAGCAAATTCATATTCAAAATCCAGCGTAGCTGTGTTTCCCACCCCGGCACCAGGACAATGGAGATGGTCCCTGTCTTCGCTGTTAGTGTGTCTGTCTGTTTAAGGTGCCACCGCTTTGAGCCTCTTTTCTCATCTACAAGATGGGGGCACCTGTAGGAAGGGGACGGTGCTGCCCCTCCCTCAGGGGGCCGAGGCAAGGATAGAGTTGATATTGTAGCGTGTTAGAGCTGTGCCCAGCACAGACAACATGCTCAAACATGTTAATAGCAGCAACATTACGTATCATGATATATATTATCTATTTATCTAGATCATTGCTGTTTATGATAAGTGACATTGGTTTCCCACCTACCCCAAATAGTACTGTGAAGTTTTATTTAAAAATAAACGTATTTGAGATTCAATGCAATCCCCATTAAAATACCAATGGCATATTTCACAGATCTAGATTGAATGTTCCAAAAATTCATCTGGAATAAAAAAAGACCTCGAATAACTGCAGCAATCCTGAGAAAGAAGAACAAAGTAGGTGGGGTCGCAATACCAGATATCAAGCTGTATTACAAAGCCACTGTTCTTAAAACAGCTTGGTACTGGCACAAGAACAGACATAAATCAATGGAATAGAATAGAGAACCCAGAAATCTACCCAAATCACTATGCCCAATTAATATTCGACAAAGGAGGCAAGAGCATACAATGGAGTCAAAATAGTCTCTTCAATAAATGGTGTTGGGAAAATTGGACAGATACATGCAAAAAAATGAAACTAGACCACCAACTTACACCATACACAAGAATAAACTCAAAATGGATAAAGGACTTAAGTATAAGACGGGAAACCATAAAAATACTAGAGGAATCCATAGGCAGCGAAATCGCAGACATATGCCAAAGGAATTTCTTCACTGATACTGCTCCTAGGGCAATGGAAACTAAAGAGAAAATAAACAAATGGGACTACATCAAAATAAAAAGCTTTTGCACAGCAAAGAAACCATCAAAAAAACAACAAGAAAGCCCACTGCATGGGAGAACATATTTGCTAATGTTATCACCAATAAGGGTTTAAACTCCAGCATTTACAGGGAACTCATACAACTTAACAAAAGGAAGATAAACAATCCAATCAAAAAATGGGCAACAGACCTAAATAGACACTTTTCGAAAGAGGACATACAGAAGGCCGAAAGACATATGAAAACATGCTCAAAGTCACTAATTATACGAGAGATGCAAATCAAAACGACAATGCAGTATCATCTTACACCTGTTAGAATGGCTATCATCAACAAATCAACAAACAACAAGTGTTGGAGAGGATGTGGAGAAAAAGGAACCCTCCTTCACTGCTGGTGGGAATGCAGACTGGTGCAGCCACTGTGGAGAACACTATGGAGTTTCCTCAAAAAACTAAAAATGGAACTTCCATTTGACCCAGTGATCCCACTTCTAGGAATATATCCCAAGAAGCTAGAAACACCAATCAGAAAGGATATATGCACCCCTATGTTCATAGCAGCACCATTTACAATAGCTAAGATTTGGAAACAGCCTAAGTGCCCATCAGCAGATGAGTGGATTAAGAAACTGTGGTACATCTACACAATGGAATACTATACTTCGGTAAAAAACAAGGAGTTCCATTTGCAACAGCATGGATGGAACTGGAGAGCATTATGCTAAGTGAAATAAGCCAGTCAATGAAAGAAAAATACCACATGATCTCACTCATTTGTGGAATATAGTGAACAACATAGGCTGATGAAAAGGGATAGATCCAGAGACAGAGAAGCAGTGATCAGACTGTCAAACCTCAGAGGGAAAGTAGGGGAGGGTGGGGGTAAGGGGGAGAGATCAACCAAAGGACTTGTATGCATGCATATAAGCCAAACCAATGGACACAGACAACAGGGGGGCGAGGGCATGAGTGGGGGGGGGGATTATGGGGGGACTGAGGTCAAATATGTAATACCTTAATCAATAAAGAAATTAAAGATTGAAAAAAATAAAAAATAAACGTATTTGATTTTTTAAAGTGAGTTAAAAATAAGGCAGTATCTGTGTGGTGGTACCCGGCTGTGGTCTAAATCCTGAGGTGGGACGGTAACTCAGTCTGGGGCAGCTTCTACAATCGAGCCCTGGTCGCTGGGGACAGGACCACTGCCCCCGTGTGGCCTGGAGCCTGGGAGGGCGGAGGCTTTGTGAAGAGCCCGGATGCGCTGCCACCGGGCCTTGCCCACCTTGCCTGCTCTGAGGGTGCTCTTCCGGCCCAAATCTGGGCTGGTATTTTTAGCATGAACGCACCCTCCACCGCCTCCTACACTCTGACCAAATTTAGAAATCTCAAGAGGTCTTTGCACTCCCAAGCCCCCGTAGGAGCAATGAATGAACAGGCCTCCTGTCCAGCCAGAGCCAACGCTCATGCTTGCAGGGAAGCCCCAGACTCATTGCACAGCGAGAACAAGTGAGTTGCAGGACCGCTTATGTGGTCTGGGTCTGCTGCAAATCATGCATGTGTATCTGGACGCACAGCCGGAGAGGGGCGTGGGAGGGGCTGCTAACAATGGGGATGCACGGATGGGGAGGGGCGGTCAGGCTGTTTAACGTAAGTGTGTATTGCTTCTTAAATTTGAAAACTTTGAGCAGCAGAACGTTTATATCCCGAGATTGAAAAGCCTCAAACCACACGTGCGTGTGGGATTCCCCAGTTAACCAAGGACTTCTAAGGCTGTGTGTGGGGGCCCCTCGCTGTTTCTGAAGATCTGACACCCACCATCTCTTTCTTCCCTAGAGCAACTCAGATGCTCTGGTGCACCTGGTGCTGGCTCCACCCCCAGCCCAGGGAGGGGCATGGCTAGTGATGGCCAATGGGAACACGACAGCCCCTGGTTCCCCAGGGCTGGGTCTGGCCTCCAGCAAGGAGATTCCTGTGGACATTGTGAAAATGGAGAGCCCATTACCCCCTGCTGAAGAGCTACTGTGGGACCTTCTTTCACATCAACCAATTCATTCCCAGGCTTGTCTGAACAGAGATTAGGTCCTTCCAAGCAAAGGAGGTGGCACAGCTATGAAGTTACACATGCTGATGGCTGAATTATCAGGAATTTTGCATATTGGTTGTTAAACATGGCCAATATTAAAATTAAACATATGAAGTGAATGATATTAAACATCCTATATAATAAAAGGCTAATATACAAATTGTCCCCTTGACCAGGAGTTTGACCAGGGGCGGGGCTGGCTGGCCAACGGCCCGTGGCCCCTCCCCCTAGTTGGCCCTGCCCCCAATCAGCCCAGCTCCCCAGATTGGGGGCGGGGCTGGACAGCCTCCCGTGTCCCCTCCCATCAGCCAGCCCAGATTGGGGTGGGCCAGTCAGACTCCACCTGCACACAAATTCATGCACCGGGCCTCTAGTATAAGTAATAAATGCTCAGAACTTATCACTCCTTAATTATTTCTACACTTTACTGCTATCCATGCCTGTGGAGTTATTTACCTGTATTGTCTCCGGATAGTGGAAATACTGCATAATGGTGCGTGCCTGTGTCTCCTCCAACTCCACACAATGAGTCACTCTGGCAGCTTGAAACCGCGCCATGGTGGGGGTATTTACATCATGGGAATCGGCAAACACGACAGTTAGGGCCCCTCCCCCCTGCCCCAAGCTGTTGTTAAACATTTACTAACAGAACAGAGGCCTGATAAAAGGCAGGTCTTGTCTGCTTTTCAGGAGCCCCAAGTAATAGAAAGAAGGGATCATAAGTATCTTTAGGGCAAGAACCACACCTCAGCTCTCTTGGTTTCCCCAACATCAGCCAAGGCTTTCAATTATGTATGTTGAACAACTTAAGCAATCAGAGTCCAGGAAGTCAAGGGCTGCATCTGTGGTTACCTAGTGGTGGGGTAGGGACCCGAGCACAGCTTTTACTTTACTCCAGATCCTAGTCAAGAAAGAATAGATAACCTGAATAGTCCCGTGGTCATTAAAGAAATAGTATTTACAGTTAAAACTTTCTAACAAAGAAAACCCTAGAACAGGTGGCTTCACTGGTAAATACTACCATTCAAAGAAGAAATCATCACAATTTACACACACTTCTAGAAAACAGAAGAGGAGGGAAGACTTCCCAACTCATTTTATGAGGCTAGCATTGCCCTAATACCAAATATACTACAAGAAAAGCACCTGTAGACCAATGTTGCTTGAGAACATAAATGAAAGAATTCTCAACAAAATATTATCAAATCAAACCCAGCAAAATATAAAAAGGATAATACGTTATAACCAAGTGATGTTTATTTTGGAATGCAAGGCTGGTTCAACACTAGAAAATCAGTCATTGTAATTCATCATATCAGCAGATAGAGCAAAAGCAAATAATCTTCTTAAGCACTTGACAAAATTTAACATCCATTCATGATGAATTCTCAGCAAACTGGTAGAAAAAGAAATGTCCTCAACCTGATAAATGGCATGTACAAAAACCCTACAGCTAACATACTTAATGGCAAAAATGACAGGCTCTTCCCCTAAGGGGCAAAGATGTCTCCTATTCAACATCCTACTGGAGGTCCTAGCTAGTGCAATATGGTGAGAAAATAAATACAAACAAATTGGAGAGGGAAAAATAAAATCTGTGTCTCTATTTGCAGATGGCATGATTGTCTCTATAGAAAACACCAAGGAATCCACCAGAACTGATAACAAGTGAATTTAGCAAGATTGCAGGATATAAGGTCAACATACAAAACACAGCTGTCTTACTCTATGCTAGCAATGAACAATAGGAAATAAAAAAATTAAAAAGAGTACAATAACAATAATATTCCCACCCCCCCTCCAAAAAAAAACCATGAAAAACCTTGGTATATATCCAACATCTGTGCAAGATCTGAATGCTGAAAACTATAAAACGAGGAAACAAGGATGAAAGAAATCAAAGAAGATGTAAATAAATGGAGAGATACACTGCATTCATGGATTGAAGATTCAATATTGTTAAAATGTTAACTGATCTATAAATTCATCTCTCCTGCCAAATTCCAGCAATCTTTTCCTGTACAAGTCAACAAGTGTGTTTGAAAGTTTACATTGGAAGGCAAAACAATCTAGAATAACCAAAACAATATTGTGAAAGAACAATGTTGGAGGACTCACATTTCCTGATTTTGATGCTGACTATAAAGCTGCAGTAATCAGGACAGTGTGGTACCATGAAGGGCGGATCGGTGCAACAGAACAGAGTCCAGAAATAGACTCCCACATGTGGGGCCAATTTACTTTCAACACAGCTGCAGAGGGAATGAGATGGACAAGGAGTGTTTTTTTTCAATGAATGGCGCTGGAACAACTGGTCACCCACATGTGCGAACCCCGATCCATACCTTGCGTCATAAACAAGATTGGACTAAAAAAGGATCACAGACTTAAATGGGAAACACAGAATTATAAAACTTCTAGGAGTAAACCTAGGGAAAAAAATCTTTGTGACCTTGAGTTATGCAAAGATTGCTTCAATAGGACACTAAAAGAATGATTCATCAAAGGGAAAAAAAGATAAATTAGAGTCCATCGAAACTTTAAAAAAAATCTGCTGTTTGAAAAACACTGTTACCAGAATGAAAAGAGGAGACACGGACTAGGAGAAAATATTTGCAAAACATATGTCTCCTCCAGAACTTGTGTCCAGAATCTATAAATAACTCTCAAACAACCTAATTTTTAAAAAATGGTTAAAAGATTTGTCCAGATATTTCACTGAAGAAGATATGCAGATGGCAAATAAGCCCATGGAAAGCTTTTCAAAGTTACTATTACTAGTCAAATGGAAATTAAAACCACAATGTATGAGCACTGCAAACCCAATAGGATGACTAAAAACAAAACAGCAAAACAAACCTGACGATGCCAAGTGGCATGTGGGTGTTGGGCAGCTGGCACGCTCAGACCTGGCTGGCGGGAACACAGAATGGTGCATGCCCTTTGGGAACAGTTTTGGGAGTTTTTTACAAAATTAAACATAACTCCACCTGATGACCCGGAAGTCTCACTTAAAGAGGAATGAAAATATATGTTTGCACAGAACCTGAACACAAATGTTTATGACGGCTTTATTCATAGTCTAGTGGGAACCATTCCCATGCCCTTGAACTCTGCATGGGTAAACGGGTTGTGGACTGTCCATACAATGGAATATTACTCTGCCATGAAATGAACAAGAGGTCCACCAGCAGCAGGACTGGATCTCAGATGATTCTGTCTCTATCATATTCCGGTGGTTACTAGGGGCTGGGAGTAGGACACGAAGGATGTTGGGGTGATGGAGATGCTCTATGACTTGATTGTAGTGATGGGTACATGACCATTCATTTGTCAGAACTCAGAGAATTATACACTTAAAAAGAGGGTGGGGGATTTTACTGTATGTAAGTTATACCTCAAAAAATTAAAAAATGTTTAACAAAAAAAAGATGTATTGTTGGAAACTAGCACTAAGAAGAATTGCAATATCCATTTCATTTAGATAACAAGTTGTGATGAGTAAACTAATTTCTATTTGCCCAACATTTGAGGGCCCCACCTTCCCATGACTAATGTCTGATTCTACATGGAATTTAAAAAATATGAGCAGGTATCTACCGGTACTCATCCATCCACCCATGCTGGGATTGTCCCGTCTGTCACAAGAAGGGGTAAGCATCATGTTTAAGAAGAACCAGCGTCCTCCTTCTGCAGGGCCCCGTGTACCGAGAGGAGCGTTACCTGACACAGGACACACATGCTTGCACGGTCAGACACGTGCATTGTGAAACGGTCCCTGCCCCCTCGACGCCGTCACTGGGAGCAGACCTCCTGGACGGTCAGCAATCCTGGATCTTCTCGCTGTCCCTCTCCTGTCACGGTTGTGCCTGACACGTCACAGCTGCCGCGCTTGCTCCCCGTTCCCTGAGTTTGCCATCTCGGTGCCAAGCCATGGAGGAGGCTGGCGAGTCCCACAACACAGGTCACGTGTTGCTTCTGCCTCTTTCTGTTCCTGCTGGGACGGTGAGCGGTGGACAGGCCACTGGAGAGAGGCTGCGTTCTGTTCTGGGGAGAACCCGAGAATGGAAGCTATGGCTGCTGCAGAACATTCGCATCTCTAGTTTCCCAGCATGCACGAGAGCAGGGGAGGACCAAAGCCTGGAGAGCAAGAGGCCCCGGAGCTCGCTTTGCAACAAAACTGGAAAATGCTGATTCTCCGGGGCCACCCCCATGCTAGTTCATGGGCCTGGGGTCCAGGAGTTTGGTTTCTATAAGCCCCCCAGGTAATCCCAATGCCCCGAGAGCATTCTGAGCCACTGCTGTCCAGGGCCTCGAAGCTGGAGTGTCCCCCAGGATGATGGAGCTGGATGAAGGCCAGGCATGTTGAGTGGTGGGAGATGTACAGAGCCACGCTGCAGGGGGAGGAGCCCTGAGGCCCGGGCGGACGGAGTGAGGGTGACCAGTGCAGGGACAAGGGCACACCCAGGTGACAGGTGCCGCAACCTCGCGGGAGGCACCCCAAGGACTGGGTGTCGCCTGTAGACAAAGTGACCAAAGATGATTGATTTAAAGTAACTCACTGTCAAGCACGCTGTTTTCTGTTATCACTTTACGGATTCTGCTGGTTCAGGCCTTGGGATGTAATTATACCGATGATCAGGATGAGTCTTTTGATCAGTGACCTTTGTCATACTCCACGAGCAGGAAATGGCAACAAGGTGCCTTTCAGCTCTTTGGTTGCCCCTAAGAGGAACGTGTCACCCCGTGGCCAGCTTCCACTCATCCTGGCTCAGTTAGGAGGTTTTTGTTTTTTTAATCCTCACCCAGGATACGTTTTCCATTGATTTCTAGACAGAGTGAAAGGAAGGGGGAAAGAGAGAGAGAGAGAGAGAGAGAGAGAGAGAAAGAGAGAGAGAGAGAGAGAGAGAGAGAGAGAGAGAGAGAGAGAGAAAGAGAGAGAGAGAGAGACATCGACGTGAGGAAGACACATCGATTGGTTGCCTCCTGCACGAGCCCCCACCAGGGCTGGGGAACCTGCACCTGAGGTACGTGCCCTTGACTGGGAATCGAACCCACGACCCTTCAGTCCTCGGACGGAGCAAAACCGGCGGGCTAAGAGGTCTTTTTACTGCCGTTTTGTCTCCGCACCCATGGTGAGCGACCTCTACGGTATTCTACCTGCAACTGCTGAGGAAAAAACGGATATGTGTCTTTTGAAATCCTAGATGGTGCGTGCTATAAAGACAATGACTTAAAGGCCAGGCCTTGGAAATGATACAAACCTACTAAAGTAACATCATAAACTAGGATGCCACTTAAAATCTGTTTTATCAGATATACTCAATCAAAAATAAACTGCAATATGCCCTGGCCACTGTGGTTAAGTGGTTAGAGCAGCAGCCCGCTCACCAAAGGGTCCCGGGTTCGATTCCCAGTCAAGGGAACATACCTGGGTTCCAGGTTTGATCCTGATCCCAGTTGGGGCACGTGCGGGAGGCAATCAATTGATGTGTCTCTCTCACGTCGAGGTTTCTCTCTCTCCTTCCCTCCCTCCCTTCCACTTCCTCTAAACATCAATGGAAAAAAATATCCTCCGTGAGGATTAAAAAAAATAAACTGCAACAAAAGGATCAGCAAAATGTAGATGAAGTTGGCTGGTTAAGCAAAAGTCCTAAGGCTTGAATTCAACGTGTTTAAGTGTGACTAGCACTGCCCATTAATGACAGAGTCATAAAGCATACATTAAGTCTCCCTGAGGTTTTCCATGGTTACCAAAAACACCACATTGATGCTGGAAATGACATCTGCAAACGTGCCATGTTCAGTAGTAGCTCTCGGACTTTACAATATCAACTTTCTTCTTAGTTCCACAGGACTAACCCTCCACTGGGAGCGGCCCTGTCGGTGCCGACTGCAGCAATGCAGGCTTCAGCCAGGTCCTAGGTTTGTTTAAAAAGCATCCTTTACATAGTAAAACTGTTGTCAAACAACGTTGTAATTTAAACACCCTCCCCCCGAAACAGAGACGTTAAATTGTGCAAGAGGTATACATTCCAGAACGATTTCCTGTGGGTCGCAGAGCTATTTTAAGCTGAAGCGTTCCCGTTCCGAAGGTGGCTCAGTCCCCAGGCGTCTGAACTCAGGGCCACCACACCGTCCTCACCTCCAGGTTTTGTAAAGGCCCCTTTCTTCACGTGGCAAAGTCAAGTGCAATCAACCCTCCTGTTACGAATAAGGGCAAACCATTTTTCACCTTTCTCTATGGCACGACATTGATCACGCCAACGTGGGAGAGTTTGTTACCACTTGGCCATTCCTATCAGAGTCTCCGATAGCTGAAGGTGTGTCTCCCTGCCTGGTTGGGAAGGAAGGAGGGAGGGTGGAGAGGGAGACACAACTGCCCTCTTGTGGAGACTGCTGTCATCGCTCCTGCCACAGAAATCGAACGCACTAATAGTTACTGCACTTGACGAACAAACGAGTTTCTCCTTTTACGCAGGCGTTTGGTGGGAGTCTGGACACATAATATAGAATCAAAGCCCATCATCTGAATTTCATTCTACATCACATGCCATCAGGTGTTATACATGCAAAACACTGCAAATCACTTACAAAAGACAGCTTATGAGGAGGTGTTGATGTTGTTAGATACCAACTGGGCTTGCAGTTTCAAACATGTTTTTTGTTGTTAACCCTCACCCGAGGATATTTTCCCATTGACTTTTAGAGAGAGTGGAAGGGATGGGGAGAGACAGAGAGAGGGACACAGTGATCGGCTGCCTCCCACACGAGTTGAGGCCAGGGATCGCAACCGAGGTACATGCCCTTGACCAGAACCGAACCCGAGACCCTTCAGTCCGCAGGCCGACCTCTATCCACTGAGCAGCCCAGCCAGGGCTAAACATGTTTATCGGTTCTCTTTAAATTTAAAAATGTTTAATTGTAGTAAAATACACAACATAAAATTTACTATTTTAACTATCAGTGGGCAGTTCAACAGCATTGGGTACATTCACGCTGTTGTGCAACCATCAGGAACTCTGTCATCTTCCCACACTGAAGCTCTGCACCTATGGAACACTAGCACTCCGTACCCCCGCCCCGGCACCTGCCATTCTCCCTTCTGTCTCCAGGAATTTGACTACCCTGGGTCCCTCATATAGGTGGAATCATACAGTGTTTGTCTTCTTGTGTCTGGCTTATTGCACTTAATGTGATGTCCTCAAGGCTCATGCATGCTGTAGCAGGTGTCAGAATGCCTTCCTTTTTGAGGCTGAGTGCTATTCCATGGTATGGATGGACCACGGCGTTACTGACCCATCCATCCATCCATCCATGCACATTGGGTGGCTTCCGCGTATTGGCTACTGTGAATAGTGCTGCTATGACTGTGGGTGTGCAAATATCTCTTCAAAGCCCTGCTTTCAATCTTTTAGGTGTACACCCCAACTGCTGGGTCATAGGGTGGTTCTATTTTTAATTTTTTTGAAGAACGGCCCTACCATTTCCCATAGGGGCTGCACCACTTTACATTCCCACCAACGGTGCACAAGAGTTTCGATTTTTCCACATCTTCATCAGGGGGGAAAAAGACATTTTTAGGAACTACCACGCACATTTTATAACAAAGATAACTTTAAGTCATTTTATTGAGTTGTGCAAAACATCTTTAAACAATAGTAAAAAAATAAGAAACAATTACAAAAGTTCAAATAGTCAGAATGGTAGCAGATAACAGATATGTCTCACTATGTGAATTCAATGGTTTGTTGTTATGAAAAGAATATAACGCCTCCCCCAGGCTCACCTTGTCCAGCGCTTCTGACGGGATATTTTTAACAACAGATCATCATTTTAAGAATTTGAACTGAGCTAACAAGATGGGAGAGATTCTTAAACAATGTAGTCACGGTGTAATCATGGTGATGTACACTTTAACGTCTCCTATTTTTATTTGTCAATTATACCTCAATTAAACTGGAAAAAAAAAGAATTTGAATTTAGGACCCATCATTGATTTTAAACTCTGGGGAGAAAATTTCACAGCAAAAGCAAGTGCTGAGCTCAGAAGAAAAATGTGACTCATTATGAAGATAGGAACTAGTTAACGTTAATTCTGGGCATTTCACATGCTGTTCGAAGATGGGAAGGTCTTCAAAGGCTCATTGTTTACAGGGGGCTCTAAAAAAGTACAAATTCTTCTCCAGTACACATTTTCACGACCAGGGTTTTGTTTTTTCTCTTCCAATTATTTTGAAAACATAAAGTGGTTTTAGCAGAACAAACGGGTGATGAACTGATATGCTGATGAGCAATAATGGGAAGTAACCAGGGCGATTTCCTTCCAGCCAAAGGACACAATTCAGGAAGCACACAGAAATCTAAATGCAGACTCTGCTCAGACACCGAGGTGAAATAGGTTAAGCATTACTTTCTAGCTGAATTTAGAGTTTCTCATTTTCCACTTAGTTTTTTTTTGGGTATAATATTAAGGTTCTTTGTGTTGAATTTAAAACTCATTAAAAGTATTATGATGGCTTTAAATTTTATGGAAAATTCATTTTTACAAAAAAGGATATAAAATTTATATTTTATGTTTAAAAATTGTAATATTAGAACTATCACGGGCATGTACAATTCAACATAAAGTTTTCCAGCTTTGACTGTTGGCCGAAGCACTCAATAGTCTGTGCTACGACAGCAATAGGTATTGTCCAAAAATCACTGCTCATTCATTGTGGGCCACTTTGGCCAAAATCTAGTGAATGAATTCATGGGTTTGGGATTTTATCCCTCAATTCAAGATGTGGGCCTCTTATAAAACACCTGCAATGTTTTTTGTTTTAATTTTGTAAATATTCAGTGAAAAACAGGCAAACAATTCTAGGCACTGCCTCCAGCTTTGGGAAAAACTATGACTACCCAGTGTCACAAACTTCACTGTTTCACAGAGGACGCTAAGCGTCCCTAACCCGCGTGAGGATGGCGCGCTGTGAGGATGGCCGGACGCCTCACTCGTTCAGCATGCTGAGGACCATCTCGCAGGTCAGGTCTCCATCCAGGTCCTTTCTTCCGGCTGTGGTCTCCCCGAAGTTGACAGGAGTCATCTCTCCTAGGTACTGGTCTCCCCTCACCATGGAGGCCTCCTCGGCCTCCCAGGCAGCGGCTTCTTGGGGGTGGGGGGGGGGCGGGGAGAAAGGCACAGGGTTGACACATTTAAAATAAGGCCAAGAAGTCAGTGCGAATGTATTTTGATTGTTAGCCGAGCAGCACTCTTTTCAGAAAGCAATCATTCTGTGGATGGACAGGACGATGAGTCTGCTCTCAGCCCTGCCTCTGCCAGGGTCTCTCCACCTCAGCTCTGCAGCTGTTCTCCGTTGTGGGGCTTTAAACACAATCCCGCGCATTTAGGGGAAGTCACACGTCTATACAGATGTTTTCAGGTCCCTCCCACTGAAGCCCAGGTGGCCTGGTGTTGGGCTTGCTGTTGGATTCCACCTGGTTTGTCGCCTCCAATAAACAAGTGTACCTGGCGTGGGTTGAATCGCTGCCCACCCCCCCAAGTTGTGTCCACACCCTAACACCCGACCTGAGTGTGACCTTTTTGAAATAAGGGTCTTTGGAGAGGTAATTAGGGACCTCGAGATGAGATCATCTCAATTTTCCAGGCAGACCCTCAGCCATGACAAGGGCTTTATAAGAGACAGAAAAGGTAAAGACAGACAGAGACTGGGGTGATGCAGCCAAGAGCCAAGGAACGCTGGGGCCACCAGAAGCTGGAATAGGCAGGGCCCCTGACCCTGGAGCCTCCGGAGGGAGAGGGCCTGGCCACGCCTCCGTTCAGGATGTCTGGCTCCAGACTGTGGGGGCCTGTCACCTCCTGGTCCAAGCCCCCCAGTTTGTAGTTGTTACTGCAGTACCTCCGGTGCGAACACAGCGCTCAGCAACCCACGGCTCTGCTGAGGGAGCTTCAGGGACAGGAGGGCGGTGGGCATGTGCGGTTGTCATCCAGCCTCACCAACGTGCCCCCAGGAACCCATGTGGTGGGGGGTGTGGACTCCTCCCAGGGCTCCCCAGTCCCTCCCTACTCCGACCTCACTGCAGCCCTGAGAGGGGGTAAGTGACCAGGCTGCTTCCCACCTGACCACACGGGGCCAAATGGAGCTCAAGACCTGCCCCCAAGTGGCAGGAGCCGCTCCTGGGCCAGGCCTGGGCCTCAGGGTTCCCGGGTGTGCTCCCTGCAGAACGCTCAGCACCCAGGGAAAGGGACAGCGAGCACATCATGGTCAAAGTCAACCCCAATATGTTTAAAAGGAGGTACCGTATTCATCTTCCTCCTTCGGGACCGCCCACATCCTCGCCTGGGTCCGTCCTCCTGCTCCGGGGGCCGCGGCCGCACACTTCCCCGCGTGTCTCCGCATGTTCGCCTGCAGGGAGCACAGACACGCTGAGCCCGAGGAAGGCGTTCAGTGCGCGGTCCGGATGCGCTGTGGCCACGGTGGCGTGTGCCTCACACTCTTACACAAAAGGGTGACTTTGTAAAGGTGACCCTTTCTGTTGTGTGTAGGTCGAGCCAAAAGCTGGTGTGTTTTAGATAGTTCTTTGTAACAGAGTCAAAATGGACTTTTCTAGATTGCTTCTACTCTCTGAGGCGAGGCTTGATATTAAACCAGAAATTCAATGTATTGGTCTATTTTATGAAAACCAATAAAAGACCAGAGCTATCACGGCCCTGCCAGCGTCTCGCCTGCCCCGCTCTGAGTTATGAACACTGCGAACAGCAATCAGGTTACAGTGGGGGTCTGTCCTGGGCGAGCCTCGCAGCGATATATTCTTAGGTAGGAACACTGCGGAGGATTTGGCATCAGGCAGAAAACCTTCACTATCTGAAAAGCCCATATGCTAATGGCAGATACCGGTGACATGCCATTAAATTTGCCGATTACATAAAATTTCCATTTTGACTTCAGGAATGGGGCTTCCCGGGCTGATGGGTGGCGGAAGGAGGATTCGCATATGACAGAGGGGGAAGGTCACGGGTTATTGGAACTCCGTGTGGTGTTTGTGCACAGGGGCTGGCGCGCTGTGGCCGAGGGCAGCCTGGCCGGCCGACGGCTCCTGTACAGCACGTGCCCTGGGACAAGCCACATCCCTTCATTTATGAACGGCCACCTCCGGCTGCATTCGTGCTTTAACGTCAGACGCGAGCAGTCGGGGCGGAGAGGGTCTGCCTGGTCTGAGGAGCTGAAATAGTCACTGTCTGGCCCTTCACGGAAAAGCCCGCCAGCCCCGGGTTTGCACGGTGGTGATGGGCACACGGAGCCTCTCGGGCCGAGGATGCCCTGGAGGATAAAGGGCGATGGTCCCTTCCCCAGAAAAGTGCAAAGACATGTGCACGCCTCGCTCTCCCTACAACCTCGTCAAGCTCGTGGTTAAGAACGTCTCACGTCAGTTTTGAATGAACAAAAAAGTCAAACGAAAACACGCCCAGCCTTTAAAAAGCAGGTGGAGGAACCGACAGGACACCCAGGCTGTTCAGGACTCAGGGGGTGAAGTCGTGTGACAAACCCTGTGCCGGAGAGAAGCTGCTCCTGGGAGGACCAGCGTCCCCAGTGCAGAGCAGGGTCCTCCCGGGAGGAAGGGGACCTGCCTGTGACGTCCTGGGACGATTGTGTGTTGAAGCACGGAAGCGTGTTGCCCTGGCTGGTGTGGCTCAGCTGGCTGGACCATTGTCCTGTACACGGAAGGGTGGCGGGTTTGACTCCCAGTCAGGGCACATTCCTGGGTTGTGGGTTTGGTCCCCAGTCTGGGTGGGTGCGGAAGGCAACCCATTGACGTGAGGGAGATGGAGAGTCTTCATATACCCCCTGCCCTGCATCTGCACACCTTCCCCCGCTATCAACATCCCCCACCTGATGGTACATCCTATATAATAAAAGGCTAATATGCAAATAGACCAAATGGCAGAATGACCTGTCACTATGACGCACACTGACCACCAGGGGGCAGATGCTCAATGCAGGAGCTGCCCCCTGGTGGTCAGTGCGCTCCCACGGGGGAGCACTGCTCAGCCAGAACCCAGGCTCTCCTACCGCCATGGCAGCGCTAAGAATGTCTGACTGATGGGTGGGGAGTGAGCCTAAGCCGTCAGTCGGACATCCCCTGAGGGCTCCCAGACTGCAAGAGGGCGCAGTCTGGGCTGAGGGACCTTCCCTCCCCCCATCACGAGTGCACGAATTTTGTGCACTGGGCCTCTAGTTTGTTATAACTGATGAACCTACATTGACACATCATCATCACTCAAAGTCCACAGTTTACCTTAACGTTCGCTCTTGGTGTATGTTCTATGGGTTTGGACAGATGTATAATGACATGTGCCCATCATGTATCATACGGAGTAGTTTCACGGCCCTAAAAATCCTCTGTGCTTCGCCCATTCATCCCTCCCTCTCCCACTCTTGAAAACCAGTGGTCTTTCCTGTCTTCATAATTTTGCCTTTTCCAGAATGTCATATAGTTGGAATTAAATAGCACATAGCTTTTCAGATTAACTTCTTTCACTTAGTAATGTGCACTTAAGATTCTCCCATGTCACCTGGCTGGTATGGCTCAGTAGTTGAGCGTCAATCTATGAACCAGGAGGTCACAGTTCGATTCCCAGGTTGTGGGCTCAATCCTCAGTAGGGGATGTACAGGAGGCAGCCGATCAATGTTTTTCTCTCATTGATGTTTCTATCTCTCTCTCCTTTCCTCTCTCTGAAATCAATAAAAACATATTTTTTTAAAAAAGCAACAGCAGAAAACGCTTTTTAAAAGATTCCCCCATGTCTCTCCATGGCCTGACAGCTCCCTTCTTTTTAGTGCTGGGTGATATTCCATTGTCCGGATGGACCACAGTTTAAGTGCCCATTCACCTACCGAAGGACATCTTGGTGGCTGCCAAGCTTTGGCTATCATGAATAAAACTGCTATACGTATCCACGAGTAGGTTTTCCTGTGGACATAAGCTTTCAGCTCCTTTGGGTAAATACCAAGGAGTGTGACTGCTGGATCGTATGGCAAAAAATATGTTTAGTTTCGTAAGAAACTGCCAAAGTGTCTTACAAAGTGTCTATACCAGTTTGTGTTCCCACCAGCAATGCTTTTTTTTAAAAAATATGTTTTTATTGATTTCAGAGAGAGGAAGGGAGAGGGAGAGAGAGAGGGAAACATCAGTGATGAGAGAGAATCATTGATCGGCTGCCTCCTTCTGGGGATCGAGTCCGCAACCCGGCATGTGCCCTGACTGGGAATTGAACCATGACCTCCTGGTTCATGGGTGGAATTCAACCTTTGAGCCACACCGGCTGGGCTTATTTTATTTTTATTTATTTGTTAATGCTCCTTAGAGAATATTTTTCCATTGATCTTTAGAGAGAGTAGAAGGGAGGGGAAGAGAGACAGACAGACAGACAGGGAGGGAGGGAGGGGGAGAGAGAGAGAGAGAGAGAGAGAGAGAGATCAATGTGAAAGAGATAGATGTGGGATACAATCCAGGAACATGCCCTTAACCAGGAATCAAACCCATGACCCTTTGGTGCCTGGGCCAGCGATCTAATCACTGAGCAGGCCAGCCAGGGCTTCACCACTTTAACCCAGCAGCAGCGTCTGAGAGCCCCAGTTCCCAGCTCTTTCATGGTATGTTTGTTAGTTAGTTTGTTTGTGAATCCTGGCGCCGGAAGATACTTTTCCACTGATTTTTAGGGAAAGTGTGAGAAAGAGGAAAAGACAAAGGGAAACATTCATGTGAGAGAAACACATCGATTGGTTGCCTCCTGCCTGCACCCTGACCAGGGCCCAGGCCGGGGAGGAGCCTGCAACACGGGTACATGCCCTTGGCCAGAATCAAACCCGGGACCCTTTGGTCCGCAGGCCGATGCTCTATCCACTGAGCAAATAGGCTAGGACCACTATGGCTTCTTTAGTTGTAGCGATCACAACAGCTGGTCCTAGGGGTATCTTTACTGTGATGTTGATTCGGATTTCCCTGGTAACTAATGATGCCAAGCATGTCTCATGAGCTTCTTTGGAGAAGTGTCTGTTTAGAAGTGTCTGATTTTAATTGGTTATTTGAGTTTTTTTTTATTATTAAGTTGTAAGAGTATTTTATACATTCCAGATGTAAATCCAAATATCTTCTTTCTTGAATGAAAGACAAAGTTTGAAAGCTTCTGATTCCACGCTTTGAGGGACACTGAGGCCAACTCACTCTGTTCTCCGCTTTCTGTTTCTCTCACCAGAGGGCGCTCTGCACAATGTTAACTCCATAGGAATGCTCCTTTTTGGCAGTAACACTCCAGAATTATCCCACTATGCTACCTACCAGAACACACAGCTACCCTACCTTTCAAGAGAAAAAAGTTTTCCTCCATAAAAATAGTCAACTTCAGATAACTCAAACTTTTGTAAAGTTAGCGTGGAGCATCCATTATCTAAGGACCTAGCTAACCATATGTGTGTGTGTGTATGTGTGTGTGTGTGTGTGTGTGTGTGTGTGTGAGGGTTAAGTGTCCACACATTCTTTGTCACTCTTCCTTTCTAAAGGGACCTCATGCCCCACCTTTGCGTATGGGCTGGGCTCAGTGATTCGTTTCTAATGAATAGAAGTAATGTTGTCACTTTTAAGACCAGGTGACAAAGGCTCGGTGGCTTCCCCCTTGCGCACTGGAGCAGTCCAACGGAGAGGTCCGTGTGCCCAGGAACCCAGGCCTGTGCCCACCTCCACGGAGTGGCTCCCCAGCCGGGGCAGCCTTCAGAGGTACAGCCCCGCCAACACCCTGAGGCAGCCTCATGGGGGCCGGCAGCCAGAGCCACCAGCCAAGGGTGGGCCACAGGACCGGAGGTCAGACATGCTCGGTGCTATAAGCCAAGCAGCGTGAGGCAATTTGTTAGGCCGCAAAGAGAAAACAAATACAACACCCCCCAAAAAGAATAAAGTGGAGGGTAAGTGTTTGCTGAGCACAGTACCAACAGCACTACATTAAGACCATCTGTGAGCCCTGGCTGGTTTGGCTCAGTGGATAGAGCGTTAGCCTGTGGACGTCAAAGGCACATGCCCGGGTTGCGGTTGCAGGAGGCAGCCACTCAATGGTTCTCTCTCATCACTGATGTTTCTATCTCATCACTGATGTTTCTATCTCTCTTTCCTTCTCCCTTCCTCTCTGAAATCAATAATATATATATGTATATATGACCATCTGAAACATTTTGAAAATTGCATTCTGCCTGTGAAGAAGCCTAAATCGCATTCACTTTCCAAGTGTCACACTACAACTAGGGATTCCTCCTGCATTGCCGTGCGCCTGGGAACTCCCTAAAAGTATTTGCAAGGCTTTGTTTGCAGGACTGTCTTTCTGGCAGAAGGAGAGACCACACTTTGATAGATTGTCAAGCGTCCTGCGACTACCAGCCACTTTCCCAAGGCACAGCGGGCGCTACCTGGCAGGTTCATAACTGGGGTTGAGCCCGGAGAGAGACCCTGGGCCTGGGAGGAAGAGGGTCCTTTCAGGGAGACGGATGGCGCCCGGGGCCCTGGGAGCTTACCCAGCGGGAGAAGGCTTTCCGGCACTTGGGACATTCATGCACGGCCGGGGCCGGCGGGGAGGCGGCGTGGCACTTCCTGACGTGGGCGCTCAGGAGTTCCTTCTTTTCGAAGCGCTGGCTGCAGGACAGGCAGGCGAACGGCTTCTCTCCAGTGTGGGTCCGGGTGTGAAGCGCCATGCGGCGCCCCTGGAGGGGGGGGGGGGAACGGCCGTCAGCTCTTCACAGGGACGTTTTGTGTCAGACATTATTCATCGTGTGTTTCTTTCCCCCGCAAAGATGAGCGCACGACGAAGAAAAGTCACAGCGGAGACATTCCCGACACAGCGGTGGGCGGCCTGCCCAGGCTCCAGCGGGCCCCACAGCCCCGGGTCGGAGAGCACACCGCGGGAGGGAAAGGACCACCGTGCTCCCTCCAGAGCCCACGGATTTGCAGACGCGCTTCCAGCACTGTTCGCAGTGAGCTGCGTTTCCGAAGGGCGGACGGAACTCGCAAATTAAACACATAGAGTTCCAGTTCAGTGGCCGTGTGGGGCTGGAGGCAAAGAGGCTTCCATTTCCCTCCTACTTCCTGATAGAATGACAACAAACCTGCACATCGAATTAGAAGCATCATGGTGCAAACGATTGCTCTCAGCAAAGAAACAGTAGACATTTTACCAAGATTTATATGAGTAAAGAATTTCGGGAGAGCCCAGCTGGTGTGGCTCAGTGGATAGAGTGTTGGCCTGTGGACTGAAGGGTCCCAGGTTCGATTCCAGTCAAGGGCAGATGCCTGGGTGGCGGGCTCGATCCCCAGTGGGGGGTGTGCAGGAGGCGGCTGATCAATAGTTCTCTCTCATCATTGATGTTTCTATCTCTCTCTCCCTCTCCTTTCCTCTCTGAAATCAATAAAAATATATTAAAAAAAAGAATTTTGGGAGAATCAGGACAAAAAAATATAAAAATCAAACAAAAATACACATTTTATTTGATTTAAAATGCTATGATTATTTGCTGTTTGTTAGTTTTTGTTAATCCTCACTCGAGGATATTTTTCCATTTTTTAGGGAGAGCGGAGGAGAGAGGGCAAGACATTGATGTGACGTCGACTGGTTGCCTCCTGCACAACAGCGCCCGGGCCGGGCAGGAGCCAGGAGCCTGCAACCAAGGTACGGGCGTGCGCTTGACCGGCATCGAACCTGGGACCCTGGGTCCGCAGGCCGACGCTCTATGCCCCGAGTCGAACCGGCTAGGGCTAAAATGCTATGATTATTCAGATGACACACATGAGCACTTCCGCCCTCCTGTTAATTACCTAATGGACAGTCTTTCTTCGTGTCTCTCTCTCCGGATCACCCTCCGCTCCTTCACCTGCCTCTCATCTCCAGGACCATCTCCCGGGCTCCCCGCTGGGAGTCACCGTCCCACCTGGAGCCTGGGTCTCCAGAATCAAAGCACTCAGAGCACCCAGCAGCGTCCCAGCTCAAGGTCCCCTGTCTGCGCTCTGCTTGACCCCCCCTGGGGCCCCTCCTCCCCTCCAAGTCTTGTCCATCTTCCAGGAAATTCTCCTGGTTCATTTAAAAAAGTTTGAGCCTGAGCTTAGAATATTCCAATGCTCCAAGTTTACTAGACAAACTCCCTCTTTTCTTTCCTCATTTATTTCTTAAAGCATTTACCATTTATAGCTCCTACTCTGAAACACAGTAAGTACTGACTTCCACCTTTCCTAACCAGGAAAAATATCCAAGTGGCACGTGCCTTTTAAAAAAACCCTCCCTCAAGGATAGGCTTTTCATTGATTTTTTAGAAAGAGAGGAAGGGAGAGGGAGAGAAACATCAATGTGAGAGGAAAACATGCACTCCCGCATGCACCCCGCACAGGGATTGAACCTGTAACCTGGGTGTGTGCCCTGACTGGGACTCGAACCCTTTCGGTGTACAGGACGATGCTCCAACCAACTGAGCCACCCTGGCCAGGGCAGTTCTCACGCGTTTGGTCTTAGGACCCCTTTTACTCTTAAACATTATTAATACTCAAAAAATTATTAATACTGACTCTATTAGAAATCAAAACTGAGAAATTAAAATAGTTATAGATTCTTTTAAAAAGAACAATAAACCAACGACATGTTAACCTATTTCTATAAACACATATTATTTTTTTCAAAACGAAAATGAGTGTCTGGCTTAGCAGATAGGGTTGCCAGTTACCATTTGGGACATGCATATATACAAAAGTACTTGTTTATCTGAAATTCAAATTTAAACGAAGACAGCCTGGTTCTCTCTCTGCTTCTGCCTTCAGTCGGCTGAGGTGTGTTGTGGTGGAGATACTAGTAGATGAAGGAAATCTACTCTCACAGATAGGTAGCTGGGAGAGGGACAGAATTTTAATAGCCTTTTCAAATGATTGTAGACATTCTCTTTTTGATATTACACCAAAACTCAAAAAGTGGTATTTCTTAAAAACTGGCTAGAATGTGGAATCTGAAACCACCCAATGAACTTTTGTACTCTGTTACATGAAAATCCGTTGCTCTGTCTTATACTTTGAATGGATTCTTCACCCAGCCCTCATTTTGTAAAATAATAGATTGGTTGTTTGGGAAAAAATCAGTTTGAGTTACGAAGAGCTTCTGAATGCTAACACGTTTCATTATACCATATACAAAACTGCTTTCTTAAAGTCACTCCCATCTTTGGATATAAGTTTCCCAAAATTCTAATTCTAATTCCCTCTTAAAAGCTGATGCATCCTTGGCCACAATATTTCTCTGAAGTGATGTGCCTGCTTCGTTTACCTTCCAGAAGAAGGTATTGGTATTGTTCAATACCCAGGAACTGAATAAGCGGAGTTTGTCGCTTGTGCTCGCAGGTCCCGGGAAAGTGGCCGGTTGAGCTGGCACCCCCAGCAGCCCCACAGGCACTGTCCCCACAGGCACTGTCCCCACAGGCACTGTCCCCCAGACGCTGTCCCCCAGATGCTGTCCCCCAGACGCTGTCCCCACAGGCACTGTCCCCCAGACACTGTCCCCACAGGCACTGTCCCCCAGACACTGTCCCCACAGGTACTGTCCCCACAGGCACTGTCCCCCAGACACTGTCCCCACAGGTACTGTCCCCACAGGCACTGTCCCCACAGGCACTGTCCCCCAGACACTGTCCCCCAGACGCTGTCCCCCAGACGCTGTCCTGCCTCAGAGGGGGAGGTGCTTCCTCCCGACCCCCAGCCCGCCACCCGAGCAGTCAGGGTGCAGACGGAATACAGTTCCTAGCTCTGCTGCTTCCCCAAGGACATTAGTGAGCAACACGGCCCTTTATTTCTGCTTCCCGTGCACGAAGGTGAAGGGCACATGGTGACGGGCACTGCTTTGCTTTGTACTAAGGAACCTCCACGGCTCCTGCACAACAGGGCCAATGCCACACAACGAAGGGCATATTGGCATTAATTCATTATTTAAGGACAATATTTTTAAAAATCCTTAGCCAAGGATATGTTTTTATTGATTTTTAGAGAGAGAGGAATGGAGAGGAAGAAAGAGAGGGAGAGAGAGAGAAGGAAAGGGAGAGGGAGAGGGAGAAGGAAAGAGAGAGAGAAACATCGATTGGTTGCTTCCCATATGCACTTTGACCAGGAATCAAACCCACAGCCTTTGTGGTGTAGGGGACGACACTCCAACCATCTGACCCACCTGGCCAGGACAATCCTATCTAAGAAAGAGGGAATATGCTAATTGACCCTCACACCATCACAAAGATGGTGGCACCCACAGCCAATAAGGAGGGGATATGCTAATTGACTGCCCCACCCTCAAAGATGGCAGCACCCACAGCTAATAAGGAGGGGATATGCTAATTGACTGCCACACCCTCAAAGATGGCGGTGTCCACAGCCAATAAGGAGGGAATATGCTAATTGACTGCCATGCCCTCAAAGATGGCAGCGCCCAGAGCCAAAAAGAAGGGAATATGCTAATTGACTGCCATGCCCTCAAAGATGGCAGCGCCCACAGCCATAAGATGGCGGTGCCCAGTCCCCTCAGCCCTGCTGGGGCGGCAGGCACATGGTAAGGCCGGGCCTACCCCCAGGCAGACCTGGCTGCTCCACGTGCCTGCCTCCGGAGCCCCCAGTCCCCCAGCCGCCCAGGGCCGCCCGAGGCTCAGGTAACCAGGGCAGCCCGAGGCTCAGGTAACCAGGACCGGCCGAGGCTTGCGCTGCCGGCAGTGGCAGCAGCAGAGGTGTGATGGGGCATCGCCTTCCCCTGATCACTGGGTCGCCTCCCGCCCCTGAGGACTCCCGGACTGTGAGAGGGGGCAGGCCGGGCTGAGGGGCCCCCCTCCAGGGCATGAATTTTCATGCACTGGGCCTCTAGTTAACAATAACAAGTTTGATCTCACGGCTCTGATTGGTTTCGAGGACCTCTAGGGGCCTATGAACCATACTTAGGAACTGTTGCTTTAATTTATTGGCTCATGGCTGCCTTCTGGTTATTTTCAAGAGCCTTTTTATAAAAGCATGACTTTTTTCAGCATTTTCAAAGTGACAGAAAACTCCACTCCAGCCCTCCATTCTCCCATCGTCCACGGCCTCCCACCGCGTCCCCAAACCGACTGAACCTCAGTACCTCCTTGCAGGTGTAGCTGCAGTGCTCACACTTGAACTTCTTCTCGCTCCTATGAGTTTTCTGGTGCTGAAGGAGGCCATAGCGGTCGTGGAAGACAGCAGGACAGTAGCGGCACTCCATCCCTGCGGCTTTGTAAGTGTGCAGGTTGTGTATATGGACCCCTAAAACCGTTACAGGACGTTATATTTGGGGGTGTTATTTCCTGTGAGGCTGCTCTAAGCCAGGGTTCCTCACGCAGCACTATTAGCACATGGAGAGTGCAGGACCTTTAGCAGCATCCCTGGCCTCTGCCCACTAGATGCCAGGAGCATCCTTTCCTTCTCACAACCAAATACCACGAAGCTGCACTTATGCAAACCAGCCACCAGATGGCACCACAGGACTTCTGGAAAAAATACAAGTTCCCAGACTAGTTCCTGCAGCCCAGCTGCCGCCCTGGCATCAGGCCCAGGGCTCCACAGGTTCCCCTGCAGAAGGAAGTTCAGCAACTCAAACACTCACGCAGGTCGCTCTTCCTGGCGATGAGCGTGGCGCAGTGCGGACACTGGTACTTGGGGACGTTCTCGCTGTGCTTCTGCACGATGTGTATTTTCATGGTGCCGCTCTGGGTGAAGCGCGCGTGGCACACGTGACACTCGTAGGGCTTCTCGCCTGCAGGGTGACGACAAAGACGACCCTGGCAGAGGGGCCTCACCCCGCACCCCTCATCCTCCCCAAAGGACACTGGGGCTGAAAGCTTGTCGTTTGTTCCCTGGGCCCCTTCTTCAACCCCTTCCTCCTATGTCCACCCCCAATTAGTACAAAATTCCCAAGTCGAGCCCAGACCACCATCTAGTTCCCATCCTCAGTGTAAGGAGCTGAGAAGCACATAGGAACCTATTGCTTCTACAACGCAATATAAAGTACGTGCACGCTGGGACCAGCGCTCTGTTTTACGTGCTTCCAGGTTGAGGATGCGTTAAGGAGCTGACTTTTAAATCCTGAACAACCAATGGCAGCAAATGCTTGATGGTGTCTTCCTTGTCACAGCGGCATGACAGCACAGGGCTTACGTGGGCTCCTGGACGCCACATAAACGCAAAGGCACAGAGCGAGTCCCCAGGCCGAGAAGGCGTGGAGACACTCACCCTGACGCTCGAACCTGAAGAGTAAGTCTTACCAGCTCACTTCTGAACTGAGGCGTGGCCTCCAGCGTGAGCCCCTCTTACCTGAGTGTGTCCTCATGTGTCGTTTCAGCTTGTGGGTGTCCTTGCTGGCGTAGCTGCAGAGGTGGCACTGATAGGGACGCTCCCCCGTGTGTGACCGGATGTGGCGCTTCAACTTACTCGCCTAGTAAACACATGGAAGGTACTTGTTTGCAGGAGAAACCAGAGAATTTTAGATCCAATCTATCAGCATTATAGAGAGAGATTGACATTTTTAAAAAATATATTTTATTGATTTTTTTACAGAGAGGAAGGGAGAGAGATAGAGTAAGAAACATCGATGAGAGAGAAACATCGATCAGCTGCTTCCTGCACACCCCCCACTGGGGATGTGCCCGCAACCAAGGTACATGCCCTTGACCAGACTCGAACCCGGGACCCTTCAGTCCGCAGGCCGATGCTCTATCCACTGAGCCAAACCAGCTACGGCAAGAGAGATTGACATTTTAACCTCAGACCATACTTGGCACCCTGAGAAACACGAAGAGGTCATTCCTTTTTATCTTCTGTTGCGAATGACTGTTTTTCATTTGACGTGCGTTTAAGATCCTTCGGGAGCAACCAGCAGTAGTTTCCAGAGACTCTCAGATTCAACTTCACGTTCCACAGGGAACACTGCAAGCTGGCCACTCGGTGCCGCACGGGATTGATTTCCACTTCCAAGGCCGCTTACACTCGGGCGGCAAAGTTTAGGCCGCGACGCAGAAGCACAGAGCAGGGCGCTTTCGTTTGCATAAGTAACATGAGGATTTTGAAACATTCGCTCTCTGAGGCGGACACCTGCCTGAGGCCCTTCTCAGGTTCTGTGGGGCCCACGTGGCCATCAGAGATGGTGCCATGTGCCCGGAGTTTCTTTACAATGAGTCACTTTTAAGTGGAAGAACGTACATTCTAATTTGATTAATTACGTACCCCAGGCAACCAGTGAGAAGGCAAACCGCTCATTACCTCCCATTTGATCACTTTTGCCTGATGGTTCTGTTACCCCCCAGAACCAGGGCAGGGGTGACGGAAGTCAGAGAGCCCGCATGCCCTGCCTGTGGTCTCTGGGTCTCATTCCCCAATAAGTGACATGCACACATAAGCCCGAAGAACATTCAAGAACAAATGAAGACTTAGATCTAAACCAAAAGCATTAGATTTTTTTTTCCAGATGAAAAGTAGATGTCTTCAAGTACAGTGGGGCCTTGACTTACGAGTGTCCCGACTAACGAGTTTTTCGAGATACGAGCCATTTCTCGGCCAATTTTTTGCTTTGAGTTGTGAGCTAAAATTCAGGTTATGAGCCAGCTTCAGATACCCCACTGCTAGTTGGCGCAGCGAACGTCACAGTGAACACCACAACATCAGCCCAGCATCATGTGTCTCACTCGTTCACTTCTTGATTTGACATACGAGTAATTTAAGTTACGAGCTCTGTCACGGAACGAATTAAACTCATAAGTCAAGGCCCCACTGTATATCAGAAAGTGAAACAAAAAGAATTTTTAAGTTGATAGCATGAAAGATTTGATGAAGGGCTGTGATGATCAGGGCTGTGATGATCAAAGGCAGCTATGGATGGCTTCGCAGGGGAGGGTGTGGGAGGGGGCGCTCAGAGCTTTCACAGGATGTCTTGGGCACCCCAGTGTGATGCATTCCTGCCGGCGTCTGTGTGAGAAATGGCGTGGGGGTGCGGGGAGCTCAGGACGCCCCGCTTAAAGCAGACCAGTACGGCAAGACTTGGAAACTTCATAAAACGGGGTCACGAGTGCCAGGCCGGCCAGTCCACAGGCTGCGTGCAGACGGCGGGCTCCGGACGAGGGTCTCAGTGCACCTCCATGTGTGCGCTCAGAACCCTCGGGACCAACCAAAGTCCACTCCAGGCTCGAGCATCTCAGATGGCCTTGTTCTTTGAAACTTTCATTTTTGTGTTTTCAAACTAAAGTGACAACCTTTAACTCGGATGGGAAAGAACTTTCAAAAATAGTAAGAGCAGAAAAAAATTCTTGGAATCAGAGTCTGACCCTGTCCGTGAAATTCCCCCGTGTGTGAAACGAGGTTGCATCATTCCTCTCTTTCAACGTTAGTCGCGCCCTTTAACTTAGTTCCCTCCGGAGTGCAGTATCCTGTCCGAACTGGGCTCAAAACCAGGTCCCACAGGTGTCCCGACAGACAGCGGAGTCCTTAAAAATTCCTCGTAGAATAGACAGTGAAAGCAAGGGTCACGTTCGTTTGTCCCATCCAGCGAGTGGCTGAGCCTGCTAGAAGGTCTAAATGAAAGGATCTGGTTGATATGACCGGGACACATGACTGACGTTTGAAATACTCGGTTTCTCTGTAGTATCAGGGGATGGTATGTTTAAACCTTCAAGCAAGTCGCTTTGTATCTGACCAAGAGCCACTGAGGCAAAAGTGTCAGCCACCCTGCAGCCTGGGTCTGGGGTCTGTGTGGAGCGGGTACATTTGCGTCTGTGGACCTGAGCGCTCCCTGACATACGAGGGAGAGCTTTGAGCATAATTTGAGATTTATTTCCCAAGCACCTCACGCAGTTCTATTTGTAATTTGTACACTTTTATATATTGCTTTTGCTAACAGGTAATCAAAGCAAAAAGAAATCCAATTTTCTATTTTCAATTTAGAAAATTGAATGACTATTATTTCCTGCATAGACTGTGTATGAATAATATCTTTAATAAAACCTCTTTTGTAAGGGATTCTGCTGTTAGTTTAATGTAACGTAATTTACAGCAACTTCCTAATAAGACGCCACGAAGCTTTAAGCACACGTGTGAACTTACTTCTACGCTCGCATACTTGCACGTGGAACACTTAAACGGCTTCTCGTGAGTGTGTCTGTACCGTCTGTGCCGGATGAGCTCTCCGCTGGTGACAAATGCCATGTCACAGTCACCACACTTGTGCGGCCTGGTTCCTGTAAAATGACATAGTTTATCCTGTTCAGCAAGATTTCACCACAAGTTTCCTTAGAAATGTGTAACGTCTGGATTACACTCAGCCTCAACATGCATTACATGTGACGAAGAGGCTTGCTCTGTAAACCTTACACAGGCCAGGCAGAGGCGAGAAAAATCTTTGTAACGTCAGTGTTGTTAACTGAAATGGCAGAAAACAAGACAAAACTAAAGTCTAAAGCAACACGTTATCTTAACATCGAACAGGTTGCATGCGCCTTCTTAACGCCTTCACACGCGTCACTCAGGGCCGCGTCCTGCTCGGCGGTCACCTGTGTGGGTGTTGATGTGGTTCCGCAGGAGGGTGACCGTGCGGAAGGCTTTCAGGCACAGGTGACACTCGTGCGGCCTCTCGTTGGTGTGGGTTTTCACGTGGCGGTTTAAGCTCGCCGCCCTGGCCGTGGTGAACATGCACAGATCGCAGTGGAAGGCCTGCTCTCTGCCTGCGGGAAGGAGACACGGTTGATGCTTCTGTAACAAGCTCTTTGTGTTCCAGTTTTTTCTCTTGGGGGTGATGAAGGTACGCTGGGGTTAGACAGTGGCCGTGAGTGCACACACTTGTGAATACGTTAAAAACCCGAAATGAGCTGGGAATTGGGATTTTGGGGGCACAATCTCTTGTTTGAAATATATGAGAAACTACTATATAGCGAGGGTTGCAAATTCAACCGCCGACGGGAACCAGCGGCGGAACTGCTAAGCGAGTGACCTGGACACCGGCCGTGGTGGCGGTGTGACTTTCTAAACCAAGTCACTTCCCAGCCCAGCCACCTGCTGCAGGAGCAAGGAAACAGAGCCAAGTGTTGCCAAATAGGACTTTAAAAAAATGAGGTAAAATTTGAGATTTGGAGGGTGAACTCTTAATTTAAACAAGTAAGAAATTATTTTTTTAAAAACCCAAACAAATAATTTAGAAGGTCAAATTCATCCTGTGGGCTGCCAAGATTCAATCTCAGTTTTTTAATTTGTTGTTAATCCTTACCCAAGGATATTTTTTCCATTGATTTTTAGAGAGAAAGGGAGGGAGGAGGGGAAGAGAGAGAGAGAGAAAGAGAGAGAGGGAGAGAAACATTGATGTGAGAGAAACACTTCGATTGGATGCCTCCCAACCGGGTCTGGGGATCAAATCTTCAGCCAAGGTACATGTGCTCTTGACCGGGAATCGAACCAGAGACCCTCAGTGCACAGGTGGGTGCTCTAACCATTGAACCACACCAGGGCTCAACCTCAGTTTTAACATAACTTCAAGGTCCTTCCTAATCTCGCCTGGTCTCCCTCTTTGAGCACCATCCAGCCTCATTATGAAGCCACACCCACAGGCCACTTCCTGCTGCCTGGACGGGTGGTCCCCACTGAGTGGTTTCCTAGTCCTTTCCTGGCCTCACCTCACCTTCCTCTCCCCCAGAGGCGCCTCTGCTGCCTTCTCCACATCACTCCTCCTGGACGCGGAGCGGCTGCACACTGGGGAGTGGATCAAAGCCCAACATTCTTTGTACATGCACAGCACTTTGCAGGAGCATTTTCTACGCTTTTAAAACATGTGTGTGCAAAATGCAAAACGCTTGGCTCTGATGCACAGTATACAACATCAGTTTAACATTTCTCCCACTTCCTGACATTCTGAGAGCAACCAGAAGTCAACCACTTAAAACGTCAACAGCAGCCAGTTTTATGCAGGGTCTGTCACACCATGAACCCGCCTACCCTTGGTCTTCTGTTGAGTTTTTGGAGAGCTGGCTGTTTCAACAGGTGGCTGACTAGAAGCAAAATGATCTTCTGTTTCTTGCGCGTTTAAGTTTGAAATTGCCAGAACAACTTCCTGTCCCCGCTTTGCTTCCAGAAGAAAGAACTCGTCTTGCGCTTGCTGGACGCCTCCTTCAGCTGGCAGCAGGTCCTCCTCCAGACTGTCGTCAAGCTAATAAATAAAAAGAGCGTTCAGACAAAACGACACGTAAATCACAACCCGACTCAACGCTTTGCCTTGGTGACACCAAGGAACACACACACAACGCTTTGCCTTGATGACACCAAGGAATACATAACGAAAAAGAAAACTAAAGTAGCACATAAGGTTGTCCATGGCAACCAGCATGCTTAAGCGTAATTATTAAGCATCAAGGAGTTTTGGTGGTAAAACAACACTATTTTATTTTTAAAAAAATATATTTATTGATTTTTTTACAGAGACGAAGGGAGAGGGATAGAGAGCTAGAAACATCGATGAAAGAGAAACATCGATCAGCTGCCTCCTGCACACTCCCTACTGGGGACGTGCCCGCAACCATGTACATGCCCTTGACCGGAATCAAACCTGGGACCCTTCAGTCCGCAGGCTGACGCTCTATCCACTGAGCCAAACTGGTCAGGGCAAAACAACACTATTTTAAAAAAGACCGCACAGTGTCACCTCATAGTATTCTAATTGGTGGAACTCTTTAAACTCTTAAAAAGAGCACGTGTTCTCCAGGATTTTTCTGGGAATTATTTTAGTGTGGTACATTTGTCCCTACATAATACGGCACAAAAGGCAACCTAAAAAACAGTTTGTTTTGTAAAACTCCACGTGAGGGGTCCGTTTTTTAAAACCAGCCGTACCTTAACCAGTCCGGCACTTTCGGGTGGGCTCTCTGCACAGGGACTGTCCTC
>NW_005871203.1:2044006-2045083 GCF_000147115.1 Myotis lucifugus
GCCCTGCAAAGGGCCAGAGGTGGCCCATCCAATCCTCAGGTTTGGCGACCCTGCTTATCATGGGACTGGTACTCAATAGCCGATCCACCCAGTTCCTGTCTTGGATCACTGCCCTTTTCTAGAATGATTGCCACTTCTCTTTTTTTCAGGGTGGCATCCTTAGTGTCAGAGACGCGGCACTGTCCCGTAGATGTGGGGCCTTTCACGCTGCGCAGGAGTTCGTGGACGGAAGTGGGCGGCGATCTTCTGGTGGCGCCTTGCGATCTAGAGGTTGGGCAGAAGTGGAGGGGACCCGCAGGGGGCGCTCCCAGTGACAAATGGGGGAGTGAAGGGGAGGGAGCACCAATAGGAGTTGGAAATAGGCGGAGGTGGATGGACGGGCAGGTGGATGGACTGGAGCGGGAGGAGGGAACCGTAGGAGGCTCCAGAGACCTGAGCAGGAGATCGGTGGAGTGGGGGGGGTGGTGAGGTAGGAGTGGAGGGGGTCCAAGACATGGGGGGCTGTAAGTCAGCGGAATAAGAGGCGTTGGGGTGGGAAGGTGCGCTGTGGAGGGGTACACGGAAGAAGGAGGAAAGTGGGTGGGGATGGCGGCAGAAGAGGGTGGGGAGACGGAGTGGAGAGGGCCAGTGCGGGAGGGCAAGGGGCCCATGCTGCTGGAAGCCTTTCCCGGTCGGTCTTCAGCCGTCATCGTCATCAGGTTCTCCCCAGAACGCCTCCTGCAGTGGGAGGGGAGGGGAAGTGGCCTGAAGGAGATGCGAGAGAGACTAGAGTCGGGGAGACATAAACTGGAGGGGCTGCACGTGGTGAGAGCCGGCACTACAGGGGCTGCTCGCGGGGAGGGTCTCCCCCGCGCCTGCTCTACGAGGATCAATGAGGATCAATGCTCCCGATGGTCCCGGGGCCGGCGGTTCATGCTCCACCAGCTACAGATGCTGCGTGAGCCAGGAGGGGGAGAGCACCGCAGTCCCACGCAGAGGCCAGAGCTGTCCCGTCTGTGACAGGGCGGCCTCCACGGCCCCTTCCAGCTGGCACTGTCAGTGTTATGTCACGTTCTTGTGCATGGGATGCACTCAAGT
>NW_005871203.1:2045457-2076711 GCF_000147115.1 Myotis lucifugus
GCAGGCGGGAGGAGAGGGTCCTGAGGGGAGAGGGGGTGCCTGGGATGAGAGACTAGGAATGGCAGGGATGACAAACCAGCAGTTTTATCTTCCCTGCGAGGCTGCGAAGATAAACTTCGCTCCTATCCTCAAGTTGCACCGAAAATTAAATTTGTTTTCTTTGCTCTTATTAGACATCCTGGGAGTCTCTGAGGGGAGGCCACCTCGGACGCCCTGGGGAGCCCACCGCTGAAGGGCGCCTCACCTCGCTGCCCGGACCCTTTCAGAAGGTGGAGGTGGGGGACAGCACCAGGAGGGGGCAGTATATAATCTCTTCATAGTGAAAGAAAGAGAAAAGAAACTCGCTCAAATGATGGGAACTGTGATTCAGAGCAACCTCATCTTAAATACTGTGTAGTTTGCTACTTATTATGGTTTCTGTTTGTTTATTGACGCTTAGAGGAACAGACTATGACAAGAATGTTCAAAGGCCCGGGAGGGAGGGCCGGCCCTGCTCTGAGGAGCAGCTGGGTGGGGGGGGGGGGGTCTTGCCCTGACCCCCTTTCTTTCCTGCCTCCCTGCACACGGGGAGGGAGAGCTTGGTTTTCACATCCCAGAATCTTCCAGAAACCAACGTCATGGTTTTCTTTTGTTGCTCCGCAGTGATGTTTACCTGAACCACTGAATGACACCTCTGACCTCTTCGTGTTAAGGGATCTCTCTGGCCCTTTTCACTTTATCCAGCAGTTGTTCATGCACACAGTGGGTGTTTATAATGAACGCAGGTCTCTTCATTGGGGTGCTCAGACGGCCTTCCTGAATGGTAATCCGGCACCCAGAGTTTCCAGCTTTGACATGGGTGTGTGATCTCCCAAGATGGACTCGGGCCTGCTTTACAGTAAGAAGTTAACCCACAGTAGGCGAGGAGGTCGCCCTGGACTAGCCAAGATGTGTGAGTTCTGCCCTAACTGTGTGTCACTACCATCAGCTCAATTCTAAGGAAAAAGAACCGAAAGAGATTTCCTACTTTGTTGACTATTACAGGTGGAGAGTAGACGCCAAGTGCTTCTCCTGCGTGGTTGGTTGGCTCTGCGTTTATTGATATTACCCCGAAGCCTGGCTAGCAGCTGGCACGTCCACCGTTACCTAACCCAGCCTTATGTGATAAGTTTGGCTCCTCTAAGTGCCACAGAGATAATTCGTACCCGAAAAGTACATCAACAGCCTGGTTCTTTTGCCTAAAATGATCTTGTTATCACTCTGATTTCAACCAATAGGTTGTAAAGGAGTGTCTGTTTTCCACGTGCCAGTTAGCCTCTGGCAAAGGCTGTTGGATCGTTACACTTTGGACTTTGGTATGAACACAGAGAGCATGTACCTTTACCTAACAGGTGGTTCAGCATGGCTCATGGACTTGGCCACAGGGGCGGGAGGCTGGGGACACATGCACAGGAGAGTTCTTCAAATCAGTAGGAATGGTCATAAGAAGAGGCAGGGTGCCAGCACGGGCATTGGACTCTCAGGCAAAGTGTACCAAGTGTCCCAGAACTCTCTGGAACTTTATCATTATAACCTCTACCTTGTCCTGTTTATCTATGAAGAAGCATTGGGCAAATAAATAGATAAATATGTAATAAAAGTTTGTTGCATTTAGCTTGATTAAATGGAGTCTGAAAACAAGCACCTTGGGGTGAAAAACCTGAAATTGTGTACTCCAACCCGTTACTGGTAGTTAATTTGGGGGCTGGGGGGCAGCAGGGGACAATGCAAAGGACGCTGCTTTATTCCTTTCAACAGTACGCGTAGTGTGTGCAATAGAAAAGCTGATCTACATTTTTGTTGTTGGGAAAAAAAATCTTGGAGGATCAAAAATCTGAAATAAATTCTGCGGGTCTATGGACTGGGCTCCATCTGGCTCTGTATTCCAAGCTCCTAGCTGCTATGCAGCCCGAGGAGGCAGCATGCCCTGCTGTAAAAGTGGTGTCCAGTTTCCCAGCTGTGTGGCTTTCGATGGGTTACTCACCCTCTCTGAGTCTCCATTTTTCCATCTGTAATGTGGGTCTAATCATAGTACTTCCTAATTTTATTATTGTGAAGAAGAAATGAAATAATCCACTGCAATTGCTTAAAAATCACACAGTGCTTGGGATATAGTGGATGGATAAGTGCTAGCTATTTTATGATTACTCTCACTCAGTTATGCAACAGTTGTTACTAGTTATAATAAAGTTATTTAATGTCATTGGGATTCTGGAGGTCTTATGAAATTCACTTTTCAGAATTTTTTTGCTAGTTCTAAAATTAAATCCTCCTAAAAAAAAAAAGACATCCCTAAATATCCTGACAGAGAATAGATCAGGTCTTATTTTACAGCTTTATATTTCTCAAGTAGGGTTAGCGTTAGAAAAAGGGCTGAATTTGATGGCATGGCTAGATAATACCGAATTCGGTGCTATTTAGAAGTTGAATTTTACTCCTAAAACCTAAGGGGGTGACGCTTGCTATTGTCCAGTGCTGAGGGCAGTCCGGGATGTCCTGCTTTCTGCCAAAGCTGCCCCTTTCCTGTTCCTGTCGAGGTCAGCGCTCACCCCACATGGGTGGCTTCATGCGCAGTCTCAGTGCCTACCGTCTGTGATCTTTCAGGGACATTATGGGAGGGAGACAGGAGGGTGGGAGTCAGTCTGACATCAGGGTGGGCATGGGGGCACCCAGGGGCTCCTGCCAGAGCCCCCAGTGGCACGACAATTTCTTTAACCGGGCTAGCCAAAGGAAGTGTGATCTTTTCCAACTTGGGATGGAAAGCTGGTGATGCTGGACCTAACATGCTGACTTGGAGGGGTTACTTCAGCTCCTTGAGGGTCCATAGATAGAACTTAGGTTATAAACCATTTCAAATGTGCTCAGAACGTGCCCCCTGTGCTCCCAGAGCTAATTTTTCTCACCACCCCCAAACGCGCCTCGGCTGTGGGAGCCGGCGGCCTGCGGCGGGAGCTCCGAGGAAGGACCGCTTTCTTATGGCTCTAAAGGTCGCCCATGACCCAGCTGAGCCTCCTCTCTCGCCCTTGAATGACACGGACATTACTGCAGCCGAAACACTTTTCTTATCAGTTGACTGCTCAGGGAGTGTTTATGTGGAAGCTCTAATGTCGTTATTGCTTTAAACGGCCCGGCCAACGCACGAGGACATTGGTCTTCGGTGTGTTGACCTTGAAAATGTGGTCTAGAAGGAGGCCAACATGCTGGTTCGTCCTTTTCACCCTGGTCTGCCATGCTAATCCGAGCCAGCTCTTGCCAGCAGCTTTTCTGACCTGACACCACCTCCCCCCGCCCCGACGCTAGCTGCCCTGGGCATCGTCCTTCCTCATAAATGCCAAACACGTCCATGTTGGGGGGCTCCTCCCTCCAATGTAACCGTGTTTTCTCCAATTAGCTGCCATCTGAAATACTCCCCTCTCCAGCACGTGACTCCTGTCAGCCCCGGCTTCCCCGTCCCTTCTGTCTGAACCTGGGTTTACGTGTTTGCCTGCCTATTGTTAGTTCCTCTCGGGGTGGAGCTCCTGGGGAGCAGGGCTGTCTTCTTGTCCTCGTCCTCAGAGCCGTGCACGTTGCCGGGCACTTATGCGCTAAGTGAACTTGGAGAGTCCAAATGTCAGTGTGCTTTCACGTCGTGTTTTCTGCCGTGAACTGGAGCGAGGGCACCACAGCTGCTCTTGACCTTGACAACAGCCCACACAGGAGACCTAACTCACCACGCTCCGTCTCCTCGGCCTTTATCCCTGCGCAAGCACCTGGCCCTTGCACACCGACTGCCCAGCGCATGGAGTTTTCCGGAGTCGAGGTGGAGGCCCTGGAGTTCACGTGTGCCCGCGTGCCTTTCAGCACCGCTTGCCTGCCTTCTTCCTCAGAATCTCCTCTGGCCTCTTTCCAGCAATCTGTCAGGAAGTTATAGACTAAGCACTCTTTGGCAATTAGACTGGGCTTCAGTTGTTTTTGAAAGATGAATTTAGAGGTAATTTTCCAATTACCAGCCGTCGTCAAATAAACGGAGACAAAAGACGGCTGGATCTTTCTCTTGGCGTGAACGGTCCTCGTGCCTGCAGGAGCTGGCCGTGGTGTCTTAGTGATGAATGCGGGGAATCAGCAGCTTAAAAACCAATTAGCTTTCCGCTTCTTTTGCTAACGTGGGGCCAGTGCTGGCTGCTCGGGGATGGAGTTCGCACAGGGCCAGCGGGAAGTTGAGCTGGCAGAACTGATGAAAGGCCCGCTCCAAGGGCGTCCGTGTCTCAGCAATACCCAGACCTTCATCTTCATTTGATGGAACACTTCTGAGGCTGATCTGTCAGCGCAGGCATGAAGGGGTGATAGCTGTCGACGCCTGTTCTAGGTGCCGACGCCTGAAGGTATCACGGGCATTTTTCACGGGAGCCTTGATCTGCGGGTGGACGTTTGCCTGTGCATTTGCTATCTGCAAAGATGTCGCACTTACCCACACTCATATTTATAAGGCGATAATCGTGGTGTTTTTCTGCCATTGTTTGTGTGACATTTTGCTTTGTTAATGGCTGCACTTTGTCATGGGTCTGACAGGAAGGCCTGGGGGTCACCTTGGGGTGTCGTGTTGCATGGGCTCAGGGCCTGATTTGCAGCCTCGAAGGTCCGGACATTTAATTCTGTTCGGACTCTACTGTGGAACTCACCAAACTCAGAAGGCACGGTTGTATCAACCAAGGTGCCAGTTTCGTAATTTACAACAAAAATACTACCTTTCCAGGGAGACAGACCTCAACTCTTCCATCCAGTGAGCCCCATTCCTTGTAGCTGCCATGATCAGGTGGAAAGACAGACCTAGTACAGAATCCCAGCTCCACTGATGACCTCAGGCAAGCCTGACCTTTCTGAGCCTGTTTCCTCATTTGTAAGACAGTCATCCAGGGAGGTAGTGAAGAACACATATGTGAACTGCTGGGCCCAAGAAGAAACATTGAATGATTTTGATAGGACAGCCAAGTGCAAAGGTGAAGAATATAGACTTTGGAGTCAGCGTGTGGATTCTAATCCCAGCTTCTGCCACACGAATAAGTGGCCTCCTATTTCTGAGATTCAGTGTCCTCATCTGCACATCAGGACTGGATGCTCTGTAACTTGTGGACTTGTTGTTGTATTGAATGATAGGCCATATTGGAAAGCCCATGGCGTGGTGATCACGGCTCCTGGATGTAGTAAGGGCTCGAATGAATGGAAGCTGCCCTTATTATCAGGCATGTTCATGGCTGTGGAGGTTAGAAATAAGCAGTAATGGCTATTGTGGCACCACCAGCAACAAAAGCAAAACAGCCAAGAGGTGCACGTTACTTACTGAGCAGAAAATTGACCCAAGGGGTGGACTGTCCAGGGAATCATGCTTGTGCTATTCACACTTTGGGCTGAATGATCCTCTTTTTTTGGGGGGGGGGGTTGTCCTTTTCATGGCAGGGTACTTAGCAGCATCTCTGGCCTCCACCCACTAGATGCCAGTAGCACCACCCCGTTGTGACAATCCAAGATGTCTCTGATCGCACCCCGCTGGAGAAGCGCTGGTCCAGGGGACCCCTGCACCCGGACCACGGAGAAGCCTGTGAGCCTCCACAGCACGCCCGCACCTTTATAAACTCCCACTGGCCCAAGTGTTTTGCTTTGATTCTCCCTTTTCTGGGTTTAATCTAAGCTCTCTTTTGTCCCTTCGATGACAAGTATCAAGTGGCTATTATGAACCACGTGCCTGGAGGATAGTCTATTGGAGAACAGGCTCAGCCTCTGTCTAGGAAACAGGCCACAGCCCACCCCTCAGCCCCTCTGGCTGCTCTCTCCTTGCTCCCATGGGTCAAGGCCACTGCGTCCTGAGCAGGACGCTTCTTGGTCCTGCAGTGACAAGCCTTGTCCGCGTGGAATGGCTTCTTCTGAGAGCTCAACATTTTCCCTGTGCGGACGCCCATGCTACTGACTAGCATAATAACGGTCGGGACATGAGTTTACCACATGGATCACAGATTCCTGCGCAAAATGGGGACCGTGCTCTATCCCCCAACTGGTGCATGGAGGCAGGTTAACTGAGATTCTGCGGGTTGTTCCCTGGTCTCTCTCCTGTCTAATGTCAACCTTATTCCAAATCGTAGACCAGGCCCCTTGATGTTTACCACAAAGTGGTTTTTAGGGACAGAGCGTCACGTAATGCGTCGAAGCTTCCGTTTCCTGCTCTGTTATCCAGTGCCTGTGTCCGTCTGCATTACTGTCCATTTCGAATGCTCCTCGCCTGCGGAGCTAGTGCTTTGTAAATCTCTCCATTGTGACCAGAATAGCCGGTCCCATTGTAATTTGGACTCATGTCGGGGAAGGCCTGGCAGAATGATTAAAAGTTCAAATTATTTTCCAATTAAAGAAAGATATTTCATTACTTTCAAAGTGAGCAAGACCCGGGCTAGGCAACTATCTATGACTTTAATAAAAGTCTTTGGGGAACCATTAAGTACACAGATAAGCATGGCTGGGAGCTTCATTCTGGGAGCTCCGTATTGATCCCTCATTGGAGTCCATGAAGGGTTCCCACCGAGAACTAAGTGCTCACACAGCCCCTCTCTGCTGAATGTGTTTGAAGCACGTGTGTTCTCACGCCGTTTCAACAGTTACCAGAAATCTTGTTGACACTGTCAGTTTACTTAGCAGAGGCGCGCTTAAAAGATCCACAAAAGCAAACTTTAACCCGGCCTCTGTCAGAATTCCTATTAGAGGTACAGAATCGATGAGGTGTGTTTAGCTCCCCACCCCCGTTTGACCTTTGAGAGCGATCATTCTACATTTCTCAGCGATGTCACGTTCAGATCATGCCACTTTTCATAGATGCTTCATGTAATTTCATCTGGGACGTCCAGATGTAATGGTGTCCTGTTTTAACTATGGATTTTTTATTGAAAAACAAAAACTATAAAAAATTTGCTGTGCGTTCGCCTGCAGTAGCTCCCTACCTTTTTCTCATCGAGTCGTTGCTGTGCGGTCTGTGCCACGCTCGCAGGCCTGGACAGACAGCAACAGGCCTGGCCAGGCCTAGGGTCTGTCTCTAATGCGCTAGGTTAATTTCTTTAACATTCAGTTTCCTTATTTTTGAATAATCTTCCATTTTCCTACCTATCAGAGTTGTGAAGATTGAGTTTGGGAAGCGAGGGAGTCTGAAGACTAAAAGAAATATTTTATACAAACACCTGCCAACAGGGTCTCTTAGATCTGCAGAAGGACGGGTTGGCATAGCAGGGCTCTAGAAGGATCTTTCAGAGAGCGTGCAGAAAGGCAGCCATGGAGAAAGGCGGGAACGCCATGAGGGACAGTTCACAAGACGTGCTGCCATTTAGAGATAATGCCAGGTTGAAGGCAGGAGGTGCAGCGCCTGCTAAGGAGGGCACAGGCGGCCCAGCGACACTTGGTCTCTGGTTGTGCCAGGAGGGCTGGGCAGGCAAGATGAGCAGATGGAGAAAGTAGATTGGTGGTTGCCAAGAGGGAGGTGGTAATGGGGAGTGACTGCTAATGGGTAAGGGGTTTCTTTAGGGGCTGATAAAATGTTCTAAAAGTGATTGGGGTGATGGTTCCACAAACTTGTGAAAATATATGGAAAACCTCTGAGTTCTATACTTGTAAAGAATGAATGTTAGGGTGTGTTAATTGTATCTCAACAAAGCTATTATGGAGAGAGAGAGAGAGAGAGAGAGAGAGAGAGAGAGAGAGAGAGAGAGAGAGAGGTTTATGCCTGTAAACACTTGAGGCAGGATTTAAAAAATATCATTATTTCTGTTAATAAAAATCCTGCTTCCAGAGACTGAGTTGCTGAAAGAACTGGGTTTAGGATCAAGAGACCTGGCTCTAGTGCTTGGGCAAGTCCCTCAGCCGCCCAGGGCCTCCGTTTCCTCATGTAAATGTAGGGACTTCGATAAAATGACCCATGTGTTCCGTCCCAGCCCTGAAAGCCCTGCCGTTTCCAATCTGCCATTCCTGTCTGCGTTCTTCCCAAGCATCGCCCCCAAACCCCCCCTGCCAGCACTCACACGAAGAGAACTTGTGTGGTACGACTGCGGGTGTTTTATATGTTGTGTTTCCTTTGAGTCGCGCATCCTTAAAACAAGAAGTTCCCAGTTCTCCTTAAGCTGTCCCATACGAGTCTAGGAATACTCACACACCCACGCACGGGTCCCAGAACTGTGACCGTTGGCCTATTTTATGTAACCTACCTGTTACATAATCATCAAGTTCAAGTTAGGAGTGTCTTGACTTTTGCCTCGGGTCCAACACCTGCCTGCGGGACTTTTATCACTTTATTTTCCTCCTCGGTTCCTGTTTATCTCTCCTGCTCTTCAAGTCCCTTGAAGACACTAGCACGAACCTCACCTGATTGAACTGATTAGTGGAAAACAAGGCCGTCAGCCTGGGGCTGCCCATAAGACGGTTTTGCAGGGCGATGCCGGCCGCTCTGGCTGGAGCTGACGTCGGCAAGTTAAAGGTGGAGGAGGCTGGTGAGGAGGAAGGCAAGGTTCGAGCTGAATCGCAAGCTCAGGGTCGGACACCAACTAATAAAATAAGTGCATGGTATGGCTGCCGGGCAGACAGTGGGCTGACGGGGAAGTGACAATTGAATCGGCGGGGGGCTGAGCAGCAGCGAGGCGAGGCGTGGGCTGGATGGAAAACTAAAGAAACAATAAAAGCCGGCACGGCGGGGAGAGCAGAGGCGGCTGTCACCTTGTCTTAGGAGAAATTAAGAAGCCAGACAAATTATAAGTGTACTTTCATCTGGAGACGCGCTCAGACAGCCGAGATTGGCCCCCCGGGGGGTGGTGAGTGGCGCTGGAGGGCCCTGTGCGCCCGCTCTGACTCAGCACGGGCCCCGTCGGGACTTGCCCACGTGTGCAGGTGTCGATGAAGTGCAGGGCTGGGTGATGTTTGGGGTGTTGCTGGATGTCCTTGACTTTCCTGTTCAGAGAGGGAATAGAAGATAAAGTAAGGACAGCGACCGTGGGGGAGGGCTCTGTGTGTCCAGCCATGGGCTGCCACAGGTGAGGTCCCTGCCTGCCACATGGCCCTGTGCAGTCAGAGGGGACACTGAGGCGCCTGCCTGAGCGCTCACAGCAAGGACTGTGCTCCTGACCTCCCCAGGAGTCCACCCCGGGAGTCCTGCAGCCGCCGTGTAAATGGTGAACAGTGCCTCTCGCAGGGGCGGCAGGAGGGGGTGCAGCCACGGGAAGGGTTTCCAGGGATACCTAGACTTGGATGACACTCGTGTCCTTTGTCCTGCCACCAGAAAGGAAGTGGGTGGGACCACTCTGAGCACTTCCCCTTCTCCAGCATTCGGTTGCTTCTCCTTCTCTCTGTTGGCACTGGTTTTACTAGGCTCTCCATCAATAATGCCTGAAAGAGCGCGCCTCAGTGTGTCTTGGGAACAAAGGCGCGAAGAACCTGTCCCGTTCAGACAGCTGTGGGCCTAGCCAGGCGGGGCTGGCCAACACCTGCAGCTCAGGTGAGCTCCAGGCTCACGGAGCAGCTCAGCCCCGGTGGCCAGCAAGAGGGGGGCTCCTCCCTCAACCGTGCTCCCCAGCCCACACCCAGTCCGGCAAGCCTGCTCGGCCACCGCGGCCTCTGCGGGTTGAGGAGGGATTCAGTCTCCTTCTAGAGCAGCGGTTCTCAACCTGTGGGTCACGACCCCTTTGGCGGTCGAACGACCCTTTCACAGGGGTCGCCCAAGACCATCCTGCATATCAGATATTTACATGACGATTCATAACAGTAGCAACATTACAGTTATGAAGTAGCAGCAAAAATAATTTTATGGTTGGGTCACAACATGAGGAACTGTATTTAAAGGGCCAGAAGGTTGAGAACCACTGTTCTAGAGGGTTCTCTCCAGTTCTCAAGTGTCATGACCAAGTGGAGGGAGGAAGGCTGATTTCGACATGGATGCCGGCTTCGCAGCCAGCACACACAGCCTTCCTCGCGCAGGGCCAGCTCCGGGCCCAGCACCGTCTTTGCCCCCCACCCCACGACGTCAGGGAAGCCCCTGGAGTAGGGTTTCCGGGCAGATCCTCCAGAAAGGAAACACGTGGCAGACGAAGAAGCTCCGTGGACTGCCCAGCCCCAGCTCATGTTTCATGGGGATAATAGAAGGCATAATTTGTTTTCAGGGTGTAATTTTATTAGCCCTTAATGCAAAAAAGGTAAGATGGATTCCCTAGTATTTTATAATAACTCTATCAATTTTCTAATACCATACTATTATAATAAGCATTTTACCGAACGTGACGAATAGGTAATTGCATTCCTTATCTATTAGCATATCATAATTTACCACCCCAAACTTTGCTCTCATATCCCCTTCATTCTTCTATTTTCACTATTAAAAAACTTTTCAATGTTTTCTAAAGTGGCTCCTTCAGGCTTACGTTGCAGGCTTTCTGCAACAAACCTGTGTTTCTGTTACCGCCTCTCTATTCAGATGGCAAATTACCCTGAAAGGTTTAGTGAATAAACTAACAAATGAATTAATAACCACCAGAGTAGGTCCCGGGGAAGCAGCGTGTTCAGGGCACTCAGCCGACGTTGAGTGAATGGTGGCTGACTGCCTTATGATACAAGATGAACTTCATGTTCCCCCAACTCTCTCCTTCCTGGCTCATAAGAGTGTTCACTGGCAGTTACATAAACAAGCACGAGGGAAATTATTGCCTAATTTCAAAACCATAAATGAATCACTAATATAAAGCGCACCTTTGCTTCATGCTTGTAAGTCTCAGGTGACTCATGGCGCGATGCTGTGCTTTCGGAGACGGGCTCGGAACAGGCTGACCTGCCCGACGGAGGCCCTGGCGTCCTCCGGGCGCTGGGTGAATGCAGGTGCCTCTCTGTGCGGGGAGGGTTCACCCGAGCGCCCTCCACCCCAAATCACAGGCGTCAGGGCAGGGCAGGCGTGAGGCCCTGTCCAGCACCGGCAGGTCGAGGAGCCTCCCTGGCCACCACCCACTACATGCCAGTCATGCTTCCCTATGTTTGTGAGCACCCCCAAAGCTCCACACATTTCCAGAGGCTGCCCCGTGGCAGTGGGGGTGGGGGTCCTGCCCCTGGTGGAGAATGTGTCCCAGAAGGCGCGGTTCTGCCAAGCTCTCAGCGGTGTGGGCCTGTGTAGCTAAGCGCCCACCTGTGGCTTTTGGCCACTTGGCTAACCTACAACCCATGGAATGTAGTACTGCTGTTTTTTATTCTTGCAAGACACCTGTTTTTGTTTTCTAAAAGAAGAATGATTGTACGAATGGGCTCTGGGCTCTCAGGGAAGAAGGGTAGTGTATCCCATACACATAAAACCTGGAGCTCTCAGTGATCTGCTAGAAGTCTGGACAAGACACAACAGTAGCAGGAGTCTGAGGCCGGGGCATGCGCCCGGGGGTGTCCCTCAGATGCACCAAGGGGAACACTTACTCCTGGCTGAGTCCTCCATGGCCAGTGTTATGACTCTGAGCCTCCATCCTCAATTCCAATGCTGTGAGCAACCTGGTGGTCGATGGCTGTCAGAGGGGGCCCCCTCCCCACCAGCTCCTGAGGCTGAGGTCTGGAGCTGGGAGGCCCGTGCGCTGATCGGCGGTGAAACCAGGGCTGGGCCGGGATCACTCAGCCTTTGGGAACCAAATCATAATTTCCCGGTGCTCAAAACCAGAGAATTCAAGCAAAGGGGTTGCTCAGACAAACTGAATCCACCCACTATGCCACACACAGTGTTGAGCACGAGGGTCAAGACGGGGTCAGTCATGACCAGGACTGACAAGGTGTTTTGCAGCACCCAGCTCACATTTGAATCAGGAATTCTGGGATTTCACACACAGACAAATGAAAACACGAGTGACAAATAGTAATAAATGCCAAGAAGAAAACACGGTGGTGGCCGTGGGTGGGTGGGTGCCAGGAAATGACAAGATGGCCCAGCCATGCACAGACCAGGAGGAGAGCTGCAGGCCGGCAGTGGAGCAGGTGCAAAGGCCCTGTGGTACAAATGAAGGCGGCTCAAGGGTGTGGCTGAGTTTAACTCACAAAAGGGAAGCTGAGCATGAAGTTCTGATGAGATCCTTGGAACTCCCAAGGGCTGACCGCAACCTGGTCCCGAGGCCGGAGTCAGCAGGTGGAACAGTTACAAAACGACAGAGCAGGGTGTTCAGGATTCTCCTGGCTGCCCATGTGCCTCCCCACACCAGCCTCCCCTCAGAACATCGGCATAGAGTCCGCTCTGTGGACTGCACCCAGATACCTGTTAATCAGTGTCCCAGGCACTGCAGAAAGTGGAATGAAGCGGCAGTGGGCGAGCCAGCAACAAATAAAGACATTTTTTGTAAAAAAAAAAAAAAAAAAAAAAGCCAGAGGTAATAAAGTCCCCATGTTCATGCAAACCTGTTCAGGCCTCGATTTCCCTTGGAAAGTTAGACTTCATCTCTGACTTGGACTTTTTCTTATTAAAGGAACAGCATGTCACGTGGAACTTTTTTTTGACATGACAATACCTGGGATAATTAGATACGGCAAGAACAATGAGGAGCGAAGTGTTTCTAAGTCTATTCTGAGCGGCTGTTATTCAACCTCAGTGCCTTTCAAATGTCACTTGTGGAGTGTTCGTCTGTTTGTAGCGAAGCACAGAACTTTCTCGCTGTTCTCCTCCAAGGTTCCCGAGAACACGTGTGCTCTCTGCGTTGAACTGTGGCAAGTGGCTCCAGAATTAAACCTGCTCAAAATCTGTGCTTTGAAAAGCCAAACGGTGCCCATCAAGGCAGCTCGGACACCCCCTGGGAACTCACGGAGCATGCGCCTCTGGAAAGAAGGTCAGGGAAGTGCTCATTTCAATAACGTGACAGCTCACAAGAAGACATCGGTGAGCATCGCCTTCCATTGTTCCAAGTGCAACAAAGGAAGTCCAAGATTTTCTTTCCCAAAGAATTTATTGTCAGTGGTTCACAGGAGCTCCTTTATATGTGGCCGCCTACTGAATGCGATGACTTAATTTCGCTCTCCATCTCGGCAAATGGAGGTTGAGAGTTTTCATTTTACATAAAGGACACCTGGGATTTGCCGGAGAAAAACCAAGTGTGAAGGCTGCTCACAAAGGCTTCGCGCACGCACCAGGGCCCTCGCCGTGCACCCCTCCGAGGCGCTCACGACATGCACAAGGCTCTCCCGTGTTAACAGGAGTCCGTGTGGCGCAACTCGGGGTGTTCTCATGGCTCAGGCTGCTCCGTGCCCCTATTTGATTGACTGTGTGGATGTCTGTGGCTCTTGATGCACGAAATAATGAGAACACATGGTGGGACTTTGGACAAGTAAATGGCGCAGCTCGGAAAATGCCCGCTCGGGTGCCTGCCATCTGACCCGGCAGTACGTGCTCGGGGCCGGGGAAGCCAGGGGAGCAGCAATGAGCCGGTTATGCCTCACACTTAGTCGCATGAATCCGAATCAAGGAGCTGAGAGAGGCGTGGAGAGGGAAGCATGTGGGAAAGTTAAAGAAAATCCGCAGTCATACTGTGTGACTCCGTGGGTGGGGAGTTACCGGGTGGGGACGTTTCTGGGGTGGATTTATTGCCTGCACAATGTGCTCGGTGCTAGGCACGGTGGCCGGTACAGCTCCGCTCCTGTGTGCGGAACTTGTCTTTCCAGCTGATGTCGGGGGTCTCCCTTCTTCGCGTCCAGCACGGAGAGAGAGATGAACCAGTTCTTTTAAGTAGAGGCGCTGGGGATTTGAGGAAAAAAATGAAAGAGACAAGACACAAAAATAGAATAAGCTGGGGCCGGGTGTGGTGTCTGTCCTCTGATCAAGGGACAGACAGACTCCGAACCAGAAGTAAATTTAAGTAACAGGAAGTTACATCACATCTGGGTGGGCCTCGAGTTCCTGGCGACATAATAGGATCCACTCCCTAGCACCTGGCGGGAAAGGTCCGACTGAGTGACACCCTGACTAGGACCGCCCCAGGGTGTGGCTCTGCCTGCACCCTGAGTGCAGCCGACATATTTAAAAAATGCCCGAATGTGCTAGCCAGCATCCCTCCATACCAGCTGGGTTTGTTTAGTGGGCATTTGCTGAGCACCTATTATGTGCCGGGTGCTGAGGTATGGAGGACGCTGAGAGGAGCGAAATAACTGACTCCTGGAGGTCTGGGACTTGGCCGTTGCTTTCTTGTCCCCTCCCTCCTGTGCTAGAACTCCCCAGGAGCCAATGGTTGCACAAATTAAAGGATTTGCACGAATAAAGACCAGTGTTTTTCCTTTGGGCGTTTAGCAGCACTCGCTCCATTGTGCAGGCACTGTTTCTAGGTGTTTATTTGGGTACCAAGCCCGATCCTCTCATCATACTGCCCTACGAAGCAGGTACGGGAATGATCTTCAGTGAACAGAAGGAAACCGAGGAGGGTGTGACTTGGTGAAGGCCATGGTCAAGGTAGGGATGGAAGTGTCTGCCTCTGTGACCATGCTTCCATGGGACACGGCCACCCGGGATGCCAGGGCCCTACCTGCGGGTGGAAATGTTGAGCCAATGCCTGTTTCTGATGACCTTGGTGGCCAAATAGGATCAAATGCTGGGTGAGGTTGGCTCACCTCTGTACAGAAGTTGGTGTCTGAAGGCCCAGACCTCCCACCACTTTTCAACCCTGGAGCAGTTGGCCCGGCTGCTTGGGGAGAGAGCCCGCGGGGTGGGGAGCTGAGCCAGCCCTGAGCCAGACGCCCGAGCCCTAGACCCTGCCGGTCCTGGCTGCGTCAGCGCTGGCCAGCACACGGTGAGAAAGGGGCCTGTTACATCATGGGTTCCTTACTGCAAGCGGGGGAAGAAGACTCACATGACCTCCGCCGGCTTCTGGCTGAATAGCCACAGGAAAGAGTCACGGGGCCCATTGCACCTGAGGGCACAGAGGTCCTCCATCCCCTGCTTCCCGTTGTTCTGCTGAAATGCCAGCTGGTGGCATGGCGCCTCTCCCACCCGGTTGGCTGTGCTTCTCTGGCCTGCAGCCCAGTGCTCACCCCTCAACAATTTTACTTTTTCTTAAATACCCCAAACACCCAACACGAAGGTTTCTTTCCCCCTTGACCGTTTATCTTACTCGGTTGCCTCTTCGAAGCAGTGCAGGTTGGTTTGGCAAAGGGCTCACGAGCTGGCCGCCTTCCCACAGACTCGGCCCCTGCTCACACACAGGGTCTCCTCGCTGCGTGGAGATGGGCTTGGCTTCTCCACCAGAGTTTTAGAACATCCGCTCGAGGGGCTCAGTTCCCACCACATTCCCACTTGGAAATATTTCAGGGTCTTATAGCTGAGTTAGGAGCCCAGCCCCTGAGGAGGTGCGCTGGCTGCACCCCCCACCCCGGGGATGTGTCCTCAAGTCCCGGGGGTGTGAGCCTCCCCTGTTGGGAGAGGAGCTGAGAGTGAGTTAGATTCAGAGTTTGGGAATGATCCCCAGGCGGACCAGGACAGACATTTTCGTGCTGAGCCCTAACCTTAGAGGGAGGGAGGATTTGCAGAGTCACCAGGGAGCGCGAGGGAGGGTGCATTCAGTTCTGGAGCAACGACTGTGGCTTCCAAGAGGATTCACTGCGCCGCAAAGTGGATCCATTGTCCCGCTGTTTTTGCGGGGCCTGCGCGCCTGGGTCTCTGCCCCGTGCCGGCCTGGGCACGCTGGCTTTCCTCTGTGCGTGTGTTCGGAATGGGATTCAGCGGCACATTTCCTCCCACTCTCACTCTGTGTGCCACACACTCTCTCAGAAAATGGACTTGCTCGCTCCTGAGCACCTGGACTCAGGGGCCCTTTGAGTCAGAAGGGCCGTCTCGGTTTAGAGACGAGGAAACGGAGGCCATAAGTGACCCACCCGGGCACTCAGGGCCGGGCTGGACCCTCTGTCCCTCTGCCCGCTCTGACGTCGGTCATTCCAGAGAATGTGTGGGAATGCAGGTGGCACAGCATTCCAGAGCCACTGGCGCCCGACCGCACAGCCAGTGCCCCCAACACTAAACGTCACAGCGGGTAATGGGGACGGAGGGACACGGGTGACTCGGGCTACAATCTGGGCATGCTCTGTCTGCAACATCAACCTGAAGGAGAGAAACCGAGGCAGGGCTGTACAAAATTGGGGCAAATCGGAGTTTGTAATTTTGTATTGTCTTACCCAGACACTGTCCGTCCCTGTCCCCCAGGGTAGTTGCGCACCTAAGTCACCTCCCCTTTAACCAAGGCCTCCCGGCCTCCAACAAGAGGAGAGGCTCCGCAAACACTGTCACCGTCTTCCTGAGCGGGCAAGAGGGAAACGACAAAAACCAAACCCGACACGACTCCGGGGAGGGCAGGGCCTCGGCGGGTGCCTCACCCACCCCGCTCCGCACAGGCGAGGAGGGGAATGCACCGCTGCTGGGGAGCTGGCCTGGAGCCACCACGGCCCCTGAGTCTGGCTTCTGGGTGGACGGGCTATGAATGTAACCTCAGACGCTTTTGGCTGCAAACAACGGGCCGCCCAACTCAAAACAAGGACTCTCCTTAGACAACAAGGAGAGTCAGTCTCTCAAGGCCAAAGAAGACCAAGGCCGGGCATGGAACAGGAGCAGGTCTGCAGTCGGCCTGTCCTGACTGTGGGTGGCTCTCCAGTCAGCATCCCCCAGTGGTGGCACGACCCTCCAACTCTCTGAAGGGCGCAGCCGTTCACGGGGTGGGTGTGACGTGCCACGTGCCCCTCCCACACGTAAGTCCTTTCTGCATAAACCTGACGGAGAAATAGCTGAAGGAGATAAAGATGATTGTATGGATTCCCTATTTCCACGGGGCGCTAATGATTGTAACAGGACAGAACCAGCCTCGGAAAAGGTCCAACGCCTGGCGGTCCGCATTCACTGAACATATTCTCTGTGCACATCTCTGCCGCGGAAACCACGCTTTCTCAGCTCACACCGAGCAGAGCGGTGTGCCTCTAGGTTCATTTTATTTCTTCATTGTGGAAAGAATATGTAAACAAAACCATGACCCTCCCTGGGGGAGATTCCCTAATGATATTAACTGTCCTCTCCGCCTTCCTCGGATGAATGTCCTAAGACATTATGAGGCCACTGGGAGCAGTGGGAAGGATGAGGTCGAGGGGTGGTGCTGGTGGGTGCGTGGAGGGTGCTGGAGACCAGCCTGCCTCCTAGAGAGCAGCCCCCCACCCCCGGGCCATTGTTCCATCGTCTTTGAAGGAGCAGACGGACTACATCATCTTTTTTCTCTTTTAATTGCGGCGAAATTCACATAACATAAAAGGAACCATTTTGCAGTGTACAATTCAGTGGCATTTAGTACATTCACAATTATGCAGCCGCCACCTCTATCTAGTTCCAGAACATTTTATCACCCCCAAGGAGACCCCCTACCTGTTAAACTGGATTAACCTAATCTTTTAAGGACCCTTTCAATTATATAATTCTGTGGCTCCAAACGAGCAAATTGACTCATTCAGCTCTTAAAAATACCCTCCAGGCCGCAAAGACGCAAAGATTACCCCATAAATGTGGAACATCTAAATATTTGTCCCTAACAAACACAGTGGGGGTGGACGACCTGGGCTGCTGGGGGGCAGATGACGCCTGGGCTGCTCGTCACACAGCTTCACAGTGTCGGCCGTTTCCACGGTGGGGCCAGCCGTGTGCCCACAGAGCTGGCCCCCCGGCAGCGGGGATGGCACAGACGCGGGATTTACATTGTTCATTCCTTGTCGCCTCCGGAAAACCACCGTCCCGTCTGTCTCCACCAGAAAAGGGCCACGCTTTTCTAGGAATTCATTTCTGTGGTCAGCCCCTGAGTGGAATGAGCCCATCCCGTCACCCCCATCGGTGAGGGGCGTAACGAGGGAAGGTGATGCTCTTCCCGTTAAGAGCCTTAGCGTGGGAAATGGTCCAGTTGCGCTCTCTGGGTCTCGGCTGTCCCATGTTTTCACGCGGTGAGATTCCTATTTCAAGCAAAGATCCAACATGGAAGCCCAGTACATACCACAGGCGGGGAAGTCTGTGAGCTCATCTCCCTGGCCTTCTCCCCTCTTCTGTGAGGGGACTCTGTGGACTCCCCCTGGGGACTCCCCCCATTCCCTCAAGCACAGGATGGAAACCACCCATCCTGGCCCTAAGGGGCTCCAAGCGCTGGTGCTGATGGTCTTTGGACCATCTGTGCACCATCTGTGAATTTCTGCTTTTTTATTGGCCACCGGGTCGCTAAGAAATGTCCATGTACGTCACAATCAAACTTCCCGAGAGTCCTCGGTGAGACCCCTACAAGTTCATGGCTTTGCTCTCCATTGCTCACCTGGATCACAGCGCTCCCCACCCCCCCAACCCCGGCTCACCTGCTCACACCTTTTAAGCCTCAGCAGCCCCGCCCGAGTCTCCAGGCCACCTTTGCTCCGTTCAGCGCTGCAATGAAAAGATTAGAGGCAGGGCAGTGTGACTCACCGCTCCTACATGGTAATTGAACTTGCTGGTTTCTCGGGACATAAACACCTGGAATTTATGAGTGGTGTTTAGAACGGCAAATGAGTGCCGGTTTCACAGTTTTGTTTTCAATCTATGTGCCCTTGGAGGGAATCAGACCTATGACAGCTTTATCAGCCACACGGGCATCCCTACCCATTAGGCGAGATGAACCGCGGATGCGTGTGTTGTCTCTGTGGTCCTGCGTGGGGCTGGGAATTCCACGGATGTCACATGTGGAGAGAGTCCCTCGGCCAGGAGCACTATCACATCATGGTCGCATTTAGACAGGACACAGACTTGTACGTGGCTGGCAATGCCACTGATAATGAATTCTAGTGACCGAAACGGGAAATAATATAAAACTAAACAAAACCGTTCACATTGCATTTATACTGAAAGGTTCGATTGGTTGAATAAAAACCCAAGTAAATGGAACAGCAGCGGGGGACAGTTTGGTGGAAGGCGGGAGCGTGTGCGCAAAGCTGCAGTGAGGAGGGCACCCTGTGGACAGGCCACTCAGCACTCCGGGCCTGAGACAGCCATTCCGGGCCTTCCCCCGGCCACAGCTCCTACAGGCACCGTCAGGGGTTGTCAGCACCCGCTCCCTGGGGAGGCAGGCGTCCCTACCCGACCTCACTGGAGGGAGGGGGCTCCCCTGAGCCTTGGGGTTGGCTGTGGGAGTCAGGGCCTGGCCCCCCTCTCCTGACTTCTCACCCAATGCTCTCGAAACACCAGCAACCGCTCCATGGTCCATTAAATTGGACTGAAGCTCCGACGGCTTGCAAAGCACATTTTTCTAAAGAGCTGTTATAAAGGTCTCATTGCTCAAGTGTAATCTAGCAAAACCGCCAAGCCCCCCTTCCCCCCTCCCCCTCCCTAGATGCTCGGACTTGCCAGGGCAAGGAAAAGGGATAGCTGACTCCAGCAGTGACTGCACCCAGCCCAGAGCTCTTTGGAGGGTACACGGAAGGTTCCAGAAGAGGCAATGGCCCCCCACAGGGATCGTCTGGGGTAGTTCTCCAGAGCCCAGCTAGCCTGTCCTCTAGCTCTCCCTCTGCTCCCACCAGCCGGGGAGCTGGGAGTAGCGCTCTGCCTCCCTGTGCCTCAGTTTCCTTGTCTGGACATAGGGTTGTGCATGGGCTCCGCCTCAGAGGCTGGTTGTGATGCAAGGCCCTGGGGACAGTGCTTACGGTGTGTCAGGAACTGTACCCACAAAAATGAGCAAATAGGCAGAAACCCCTGCCCTTATATTGGGGTACAGTGAACACTCAGTAGGGTTACTAGCCCCCAGTTAGGTCAGACCTGTGCCAACAAGTCACCTGTTGCCCGGCATCGGGCACAGCCTTCCGGGGCTTTGAGGGTGGCTGACACCTACCACCCTAATGTTCTGCCAACCGGCAGCCACGGGTACACACAATGTGCTGCCAGCTTGTGCCCTGGACACACTCGACGTCCAGGAGGTGCCCCGCCAGCCTGGGCCCGCCCCTCCCGCCTGTCAACGGAAGGGCCATGTGTTTTGCATCAGCAGTGAACTGGGCCAAAGTTTAGTCAATCAGACGTTGTGTAAGGGCGGCTGGCGAGGGGTCGGAGGCCTCCTGGCATCCCCGCGGCTGGCTGTTCAATGATTATCTCCCTGGGGTGGGTCGTGGGGAGCCGGTCCAAAGCGAAGCTGACCGTGGCCCCGATCCAAAGGCCTGCCCCTGACGTCAGAGACGAGCCTCCGGGGTGGGGCCGGGGGCAGGACCTTGCTTCTTCGTGGCATTTAAAGCCGGCGCTTCTGCCACCAAACACCAAACACCACCTTCCCACCGGGAAAGCAGGCTCACCAGCGGGAAGAGCCCAGAAGCAGGCCTTGGATCTCTGGTCGAGACCGTCCAGAGAGCAGGAAGGTAGGCCGGGCGTTTGAACTTACTTTGCTAAAAACCTCGGAGGTAACGTGAACTCGCTTCCTTATCCTTACAGCTACGCCGGGCAGGTGCGCAGCCAGACACAGCCCCGGCGTGGCTGGAGGGCGCGGTTCCCGCTCACATTCAGGAAGCCCATGCTTGCCATTGCAGGGAACCTTGGTGTCTGTGGCCCTCAGCGCGACTCTGCAGAAATGCCTCCTCAGCTCCCCAACGGCCTCAACTACTCTGCCAAGGTCGTCCAGGGCACCCTGGACAGCCTGCCCCAGGCAGTGCGCGAGTTCGTGGAGACCAACGCCAGCCTGTGCCAGCCCGAATGCATCCACATCTGCAATGGCTCCGAGGAGGAGAACCAGCAGCTGCTGCACGAAATGGAGGAGCAGGGCACCATCAAGAGGCTGAAGAAGTATGACAACTGGTGAGTGCACCCCAGCCCCAGCACCCCCCGCCCCCCACAAGGTGGAAAGAGGTGGATGAAGGTCGAGGGGTGAGGGGTTTGCAGGCCTTTGAAAAATTATGTAATGGCCAGAACCATATAGACTTTAACTTAATGACACTCGTAGTGCCCCAGTCTTCAATGAGCTGGCATATGCAAGCAAATGCTCTTTGCAAATTAGACACCGGGTAAAAACAGAAGTTGGACCGTCCCTGTCCTCCCAGACTGGCTCACAGTCTAGCAAATGGCTCCTTGACCCTGCCAGCTGGTGTGGCTGTCACATCTGCAGAATATCGCCAGCGCTTGGCACCTGCTAGGGGCAGGGAGGACATGAGGACGAGTCAGCGGGTCCATTCCTACAGGATGCTTGGCTGAGAGGACCCAGCATACAGACGCATTCAACATGGCTGCACTTCCCCTCCGACCCTCACCTGTGTGTTATGTTTTTGCAGCTGGTTGGCTCTCACTGACCCCAGGGACGTGGCCAGAATCGAAAGCAAGACGGTCATCATCACCCGAGAGCAAAGAGACACAGTGCCCATCCCCAAAAGCGGCATCAGCCAGCTGGGCCGCTGGATGTCGGAGGGGGACTTTGAGAAAGCATTCAACGCCCGATTTCCGGGGTGCATGAAAGGTAGGCGAAGCGCTTATTTGATGGGAAAAATATCCGCAAGCCTTTTATTATGATGTCTGTCCGAACAGTCACTTTAACCGTAGTGGAAACTTCCGTGGCCTTAGAGATCTTTAAATTCCATATGTGAAAATGGCAACGTCTTGAAAACGTGCATCTTAGGATTCGATTTACAAACTGTCTCCTAGGAACAGGAAAACGATTTCCACGCATGGTGGAACCCAATTGCACATTTATGAAAACACCTTTGTTTTGGGGATTCTCTCCACTTTCCAGTGGACTCTCGTGGACTGGGGAGCCGGTGGCGGGCAGGGAGTGAGGTGATTGGAGGAAACGAGTGTTGGTTGTTATGAGTCCGAGGCCCTCTCTCACGGCTCCCCCCCCCCCCCCCCCCCCCCGCAGGGCGCACCATGTACGTCATCCCCTTCAGCATGGGGCCCCTGGGCTCGCCTCTGGCCAAGGTCGGCATCGAGCTGACGGACTCGCCCTACGTGGTGGCCAGCATGCGCATCATGACGAGAATGGGGACGCCCGTCCTGGAGGCTCTGGGTGACGGGGAATTCGTCAAGTGCCTCCATTCCGTGGGGTGCCCCTTGCCTTTAAAAAGTAAGCACATTGTTTCAGAATCAAATGCTAGAATTTCTAAACCTAAGCCCAGCCTTAAACCCCCGGCGCGGCCTCCGGGCCCTCGGCGGGTGGGGCCGCGCTGACGCGCTGTGTCCTCGCAGAGCCGCTGGTGAACAACTGGGCCTGCAACCCAGAGCAGACGCTCATCGCCCACCTGCCCGACCGCAGGGAGATCATCTCCTTCGGGAGCGGCTACGGCGGCAACTCCCTGCTGGGGAAGAAGTGCTTCGCGCTCAGGATGGCCAGCCGGCTGGCCAAGGAGGAGGGGTGGCTGGCCGAGCACATGCTGGTAAGATGCAGACAATTCTGAGCGAGCGGGGTCGGGGCAGAGGCCGGCACAGGGGCGGGTGCTGGCCAATACAGATGGCCTTCCAGTGCCCACCAGGCCAGGCCCAGGACATCCAGGCCAGACAGATTCGGAAATGCCATCAATAGTTATGAATGACTAGCGGCTGCTCCTTTTAAAGGACGCCAAACACAGCCAGGCCCGTAGGCGCCATCATTCAAAATATTTGTTTGGAAACCTGAAGAGATAGAAGCTGGGGACCCACCCTTCGGGGGCTTCTAGGCACACCCCGAGGCTGAGGCTGAAGCACGGGCTGGGAAGCAAAGGAAGGAAAGCGTCAGGAGGAACGTTGTCTCTGCAGATCCTGGGCATAACCAGCCCCCAGGGCCAGAAGAAGTACTTCGCGGCCGCGTTCCCCAGCGCCTGCGGGAAGACCAACCTGGCCATGATGAACCCCAGCCTCCCGGGCTGGAAGATCGAGTGTGTGGGCGACGACATTGCCTGGATGAAGTTCGACCAGCAAGGTGACTCTCAGGCCCACCTGTTGCTCACGGTGGACTTTTGCTTTTCAAACATGCCAAGGGCCCCCTGAGCTCACACGGTCCGGATTTTTAATTTAGTGATTTCAGATCTTGCAAAGTCTTAGAAATATGTATTCTCTATAAGCAGTCTTTCACTTACTATCAAATCTGGTTTGAAATGGGACCCTATGCGGCTGTTTGTTTATAGAATACATACGTTCAAATAGGATTGATGGAAAACTGAGGGGAGGAGAGCGTTGTAAATATAATTGCTTGGGTGAGAAAAGAAAAATACATTCTAAGGAGGAGGGGAAAAAAGATTTGAGAATTTGGTGCAAAAACGAGCCTGGCAAGGTCTCAGCTCAGGTATGCTTTGCTTGGCGCTCACTTTGATGTTTCGGGTTTAAAACTCTCCAGGTAACTTAAGGGCCATCAACCCAGAAAATGGATTTTTTGGTGTTGCTCCCGGAACCTCTGTGAAGACCAACCCCAATGCCATCAAGACCATCCAGAGGAACACCATCTTCACCAACGTGGCCGAGACCAGCGACGGCGGCGTCTACTGGGAGGGCATCGACCAGCCGCTGGCCGCTGGGGTCAAGGTCACCTCGTGGAAGAACAAGGACTGGACTCCCGAGGACGGTGAGCCCGCCGGAGGCCCCACAGCCCCCAACCCCATTGGGGTGCTCCGTGTTTGTTCTGGACACTCAGGGGCCTCTCCTCTCTGCCTGTTGTAGGGGAACCTTGTGCCCACCCCAACTCGCGGTTCTGCACCCCCGCCAGCCAGTGCCCCATCATCGACCCTGCCTGGGAGGCTCCGGAGGGCGTGCCCATCGAGGGCATCATCTTCGGAGGGCGCCGGCCTGCTGGTGAGGCTCCCTGCACCCCGGCTGGGTGGGTCTGTGGAATCGCTCCTTTCCCATGGCTGTGTCAGAGGGTGCCGCCAGGCCAGCTTCCTTTTCCAGCATCTGGGATGACTGGCAAGCCCACAGGTAGAAGCCCCTCTGGCCACTAGAGGCTTTCAGGACCTGCAACCTGACGGAGCTTTATCCGTTTCCTTTGGTTGTGGGCCTCGGTGGTGGCGCTGCGGCTCTGGGAACACACCGTGAGCAGAATAAGGAAGATGCTGCTCTGCCTTCTTTCCATTTGTGAGACGACAGTGGCAGCCAAAGGGTCTGAGTGTCCAAGCGTTGAAGGGACATCTTTTCTTTCCTGCTACAGGTGTCCCCCTCGTCTATGAAGCTCTCAGCTGGCAGCATGGAGTGTTTGTGGGGGCGGCCATGAGGTCCGAGGCCACGGCGGCCGCCGAGCACAAAGGTAAATCCAAGTCAAATCTGCAGCCACAGGGACAGGGTCGGCGCGCTCTCTCCCGTCTCTGTGTCTCTCTTCCTGTCTCTCTCTCCCGTCTCTGTGTCTCTCTTCCTGTCTCTCTCTCCCGTCTCTGTGTCTCTCTTCCTGTCTCTGTGTTCCTCTATGTCTCTATGTCTCTCTCCTGTGTTTGTTTCTATGTTTCTGTGTCTCTCCTGTTTCTGTCTGTCTGTCTGTCTGTCTCTTCTGTCTTTGTCTGTTTCTATGTCTCTGTGTCTCTCTCTGTCTCTGTCTCTCTGTCTCTGCCTCTGTGTCTGTGTCTCTGCGTCTCTCTCCGTGTGGAGAGAGGAGCCGAGCATGCTGATGTCAGCAATCAGCACTGTCCTATGGGGGCCTCACTGACCGACAGGGCCCCTCTGTGTTAACAGGCAAAGTCATCATGCACGACCCCTTTGCCATGCGGCCCTTCTTTGGCTACAACTTTGGCAAGTACCTGGCCCACTGGCTCAGCATGGCCCAGCGCCCCGCGGCCAAGCTGCCCAAGATCTTCCACGTCAACTGGTTCCGGAAGGACAAGGAAGGCAAGTTCCTCTGGCCCGGGTTTGGAGAGAACTCCCGGGTGCTGGAGTGGATGTTCAACCGGATCAACGGGAAAGGCGGCGCCAAGCTCACGGCCATCGGCTACATCCCCACGGAGGAGGCCCTGAATCTGAGAGGCCTGGGGAACGTCAACATGAAGGAGCTCTTCGACATCTCCCGGGAGTTCTGGGAGAAGGAGGCGGAGGACATTCAGGCCTACCTGGAGGAGCAAGTGAACGCCGACCTCCCCCACGAAATCGAGAGGGAGGTCCTGGCGCTGAAGCAGAGAGTCAGCCAGATGTAAGGAGAGCGGCGGCCGCACCCTCCACACCCCCTTCCAGTCCGAGAGGTGTGCCGGGAGCAAGAGCCGGGCTTCCCGACCCGCTGCCGCCTGCCACCCACAGTGACCACACCCATGAGCCTTTCCGACAGACACACTTTAATTGTTCAGATACGACCACAGGGTACCGGCTAGTAACTAACGAGATTGGGGAGGGAAATCTTAGCACGTCCCCCAAATTCACGATTCCGTGCACATTTGCTCAATCTTCAGGACACTCAGGCATGTAGTCATTGTCACTGTAGCTGTCAGTTAGCAGGAATGCACAGAGAACAATACTTGAGCTGTATATATGTGTGTGTGTGTGTGTGGTGTGTGCTCAGGCATGTGTGTGTGTGTATGTACTGTTATCTAAAATGTATTTAATACCTTTGGAAAAAATCTTGGGCAAGATTACCTACTAGTTGTTGCTAGAAAGAAATGTCGCTTTATTATTAATATTTGTGTTTAAATTATTTTTATATACAGTTGTTCCTTACCTTTGCATAATTTCACCTTTTCTCTGAACACATCTTGGAAAATTACAAAATAAACTTTTATAGAAAGGTGGATTTGTCTGCTTGGTTTTTAAAAAATTGAACCACCGCCCTGACCGGTTTGGCTCAGTGGATAGAGCGTCGGCCCGCAGAGTGAAGGGTCCCAGGTTCGATTCCGGTCAAGGGCATGCACCTTGGTTGTGGGCACATCCCCAGTAGGGCGTGTGCAGGAGGCAGCTGATCAATATTTCTCTCTCATCAATGTTTCTAACTCTCTGTCCCTCTCCCTTCTTCTCTGTAAAAAAAAAAAAAAAAAAAAAAATCAATAAAATATATTTAAAAAAAATTGAACCACCAAGGAGAGAGAACTCAAATCTCAAATCCTCTCCAAAGCACGTGGGGACGTCAGGATCCCCCATAAAGAGGGGTGATTTGGGGGATGGAGGGAGCAGAGAAGGTCATCCAGAAGGGACACGGCACCACGCTGGGGCTTTTCTGAATCAACTACTGGGCAGTGTCTGAAGCCACTAGTTAGTGGCCTGTAGCACTTCCGCAAGCCTGTAGAGGTGGGTCTCATGTACCTGGAACGGGAGCGTTTAAAATGTGCTTTTTGACAAAAATGTGGGTCTGGGGGCGTGGCCTCCCACGAGAATGATACCGGAGCCAGTTTCACAGGCTTGTGAAATAAACTCTCTTCTGAGCAGGGCTTTTCTCAATGTCATGCCCAGGGAAGGAGAGGAGAGAGGAAGGGGTCCCTCGGCAGGAGCAGCCAAGGGTGTCTCTGTGGCGCAAGCATTGCCTGAGCCCTGGGCACACCAAGCATGGCCTCAGGAGTGGGTGTGCAGTGCTGCCCCCTGTCGGCCCTCTGCTCCCAGCATTTGCGGGGTGCTGGGGAGCAACCCAGACCAGCCGTGGACGTGGCCTAGAGCATGACTTCCTCCAGTTGTTTCCTTCCTGGGCCCCACAGTTCGGGCGGCGTTGTTCCTGCCAGGTTAATCACACCTTGCTTTCCTTTCACACACCTGCTCATCCCCCCAAACCGCCTTGCACCCTGCAGTGGCTCCAGTGGACGGTGCAGCCAAGATCGCCCCGATTTATAGATGGGAGCTGAGGCCAGGAGTGTCCCCTGGGGCTGGGAAATAGCAAGCAGGGTTTTCTTTCCCTGAAGGAGCAGAAAGCAGACCCAGCTCTCCTGACAAGGTCAGTTCTAATACCAAGACCACTGGGCCGGGGAGGTGGGGGCGGAGGAACCACACTGAATAGAATGCAAAGGTATTACTTTAAGTCGGTGGCTTTCCAATGGATTCTACTTTTCTCTGCACAAGCCTGGTTTCACATGTGCTCTCGCTCAGAAACCGAATGTCCAAGGAAACGAACCCGGGGGCAGCCCACCTGGCCGACAGGGGAGAGTGGGGACCAGGCCATAGTTCCTTGGACTCCCGAGAGGGGCTTCCAGGACCGAGTTTGGGCACCATTGTTGAAATGCACGCCCCGGGCCCGTGTCCTAATCTAGGCCCTCAGCAGGTTTTGTCCCTTTGCAGGCAAAGCTGGCCATCTTGGGATTCCTTAGGCTCCCACCCAGCATCACCCACTCACCCAGCCGACTGTTGTATGACCATGTTGCCACCAGGCCATGAAAGCCTGGAGGACAGCCTAGAGGAGGTGCCTTAAACAGAAATGAGTTTTCAAAGGACCCAAAGGACCCAACACTTGCCACTGATTGGCCCCTGACTCAGTTTCCCAAAACTGTGCTCCCTTGTCTGCCCATCTAGCTCCAAGCCCTAGTCTCTGTGTGTGAGCTATCAGGACACTACAGCGTTGCCTGCAGTGCCAGTTTGCCAAGGCCACACTAGATCCTGGGAGGGTGAGTGGCCCTCGGTTGGGAGAATGAAAACCCAGCGTCCTGATTCCTGGTCAGCCCTCCCCACGTGACCTCAAACCAACATTGGGACTGACGTCTTCCATGGGAAGCCACGTAGGAGCTGCCCCTGACCTCCACGGTGCCCGGAGCTGCGCTGGAGTCTGGGTTAAAGGCCAGAGCACAGTAGGTACAAGGCAAATATTGGACCAGGACAACAAACCTGCCCTGTGCTCACTGGAGCATCGGGGAGCCTGGGGGTGGGGGTGGGTGGGTGGTGGGCCCTCTCCCTTCTCTCTCTCGCTCCTCGGGCCCATCCTAACCCAGAATCCCGGTCTGGGTGCCACATGCATGCTCCTTTTGGAGCCTTAAGACCACAGGGCACGGGCACCCGAGGCTCACGGCCTGCCCCCTCCAGAGGCCCAAGCCAGAGCGGTGACCGCTGCTGTGTCGCCGCTGTCATCAGTCGCACCAACAGGGCACCAGGTGAGGGCATCTGAGGGAAAGGGCTGGCCCCCTGCTTCCTCCCCCTGCCCCTCCCTCCCCGGGGGGTAGTAAACACTGGTGACCTTGGGCACATTCCGGCTCTGCCTCTGGCCAGCAGGGTCACCGGAGCGACTCCTACCGGGGCCGGCGGTGGTAATGTCCCTGCCGGGTCCCACGAGGATGCGGGGCAACGGCCCAGCCCAGCGCAGACCCCGGGTCTCCCCCTCCGGCAGTGGTGGGTGCTCAGGTGACCGCACAGGCTCCCGCCTCAGCTTCCCTGGCTGGAAGATGGGTGTAGGAACCGTCATGAGGGTGCTGGAAAGATCCAGTGAGATGGCGCATGAACGGGACCGGACACAGTGGGGCCTCGAGGACAGCAATGCTGTTACTTTTCTCCGGGCCTTCAGTGTAGCTGTGATGGTGCAACGTCAGGGTCTAACATTCAGTGTGTGTGTTGGGGGGCGGGGAGGGAAAGGGGAGCTGGGGGGAAGAGGCTGCAATCACCACACCGACCTGCTGGGGACCTGCTGCCCCAGCCCCCTGCTGCCCCAGCCCCCTGCTGCCCCAGCCCCCTGACACCCCAGCTTATCCAACATCCATCCCAGGTCCTTTCCCGGCCCCCCAGACCTTCCCACACAGCGGAGGGGCTCCAGACTGGCTCTGGGTCGTCTCCGAGTGGTCACTGCCCCATCGGCGGTTAAATATTTTGAATGTCACTCCTGTCCACCCCTCCCCAATGCCTTGATGTCACACAAGCCACCCCCCCATCCCACACTGAACTTTGCTGCAATCGGGGGTGGTGCGTGGGAGTGGGGGGGCAGAATGCCCTTGGACTGAGAAAGCCCGAGGCTACGACCTCACCCCTAGGAAATGGATAGAGTTCCCTCCGTGGGTGAAGTGGGCTTGGGATGGAGACGCGGTTCAGAGGGGAACAAGGCTGTGCCTTTTCTGCGGTTCTCAAGTTCTGCCTGAGTTTTCCTGTCTGGCTCGCGCAGGAAGCTGAACCCCGAGGGGCCGGGGCAGAGGCCCGCCTGCGCTCTTGCTGAGGACCAGCTCCTGGGACACTGCCAGATGACAGGAAGACAGCGGCAGGACAGACGGACGGGGATCTGACGGTCACAGAGCTGCTCCCCCGCACGCGGGGCTGAGCCCAGAGGTTTCTCTGATGCCGCGGAGCTGGGCTTCGGGCCGCCGCAGAGGAGCAGCGGACGCCATTGGTCCTCAGTGGCCGGGCGGGAACAAGAACACCGCGGCCTGGCTGACACCTGCCTCGTCCCTCCCTGACGCGAGCTCCCGGGGCTCGCTTGTCTGCCACCTGCCTGCACAGCTGGGCCCCCTGGCGATGGGGATGTAAATGTATGAATCAGCCAGGCAGCCCCAGCGGCAGAACCTTTCTCTAGGCGAAGCAATTTGCAGCAAAATATGCTGTAAATATTTGCTCAGCTCAGGAAAATGACTTTAATTGCATAATTAAACTTGTTGTCAATGCTGCTTCCGGACAAAATGACTGGGGAGAAGCTGGGACCACAGCTGGCCCTCTGAGATTGTGGAATAGAGGGGCTGTTTGCAAAGACTTTGCCCTGGCCCCGTCTTTCCTCCCCGAAATGGGGGTTTTGAGATCAGTCAGGGGGGAAGGAGGAAGGGGCTCAGAGAGAGGAGAGAGGAGAGAGGAGAGAGGGGAAAAGTTCCCCAAATCAGAGAAGCAGCTGCAAAGGGACCCCCAGGCCCAAGGGCAGAACTGCCCCTGGGTTTTCCAAATGCCCTGTGCACGCCCCGCCTCCCGTGGGTCACGGGTAACTTGAGCAGATAACCCCTCGCTGAAGAAGAACGCAATCAGTAGGTTGAAAGAAACTTGCTTTAGAAGAAAACATTGCATTCCAGCCATTAATGAAAAGCCAGGATTCCTTGATAAGGTGGTTACCACACAAACACAGCGCGTGGCCAGGCCCAGAAGGCCGGCCACAGGCTGGCAAACCCACAAAAAGACGGGTGGTCCCCGGGGCCTGGGGAAGTGGCACCGGGAGTGACTGCTGATGGGAGCAGGGTTACTTTTTGGGGTGATGACATGTTCTAAAACTAGATTGTGGCAAAGGCTGCTCATTCCTGTGACATATTAAAAACCACCAAATTGTACATTTTAATTGGGTGAATTTTACGGTATGTCAATGACAGCTCCATCAAGCAGTTTTACAAAAGAATAAAATGGAAAACAAAATGGCCTCTCAGCTTGCATTAGAAGCCAGCTGTTTACCGAAGGCTCTGAGCTGGGGGCCTGCACCCATCTTGTCAAACAACAGAGGAGCACAGACGAGGGCGGCACCGGGGTGGGCAGAGAGACCAGGAGGACTGGGACTGGGACTGACTTTCTCATTGTGGGGCTCAATGCCAAGGCCCGTGAACATCTCCAAATGGTCACTGAGCATCTTAAAAATCATCTCCCCCACCTCCGGAGGAGAAACAGGCCCGGACAGAAACCTGCAAACAACCCTGAGGCCAGCAGGTGGCAGCGCTGAGACTTCCAGGCCCTCAAACTCCAGGCGGATGCTCATCAGCTCTGAGTCCATGCCAGGACCCAGGTTGGGGGGCCAGGGACCTCCCCCAGATCCGACAAGAGGAGGGAGGGTTTGCTCATGTCACCCCGCAGCAGAGGGGCTGGACCAGGGGCTCCAGCCACGCAGGCGCCCACTTTCCTTCTCTCCCCTCCCTGGTAGCAGAAGCCTGTGGAATGGAGGCTGGGTTATGGAGTGAGTGTCCACTGCAGCCACTAGACTCCTGGTGCGGCCCGAGCCTCAGTTTCCCCAGCTGCACAGGAGAGGCTTGCCTTGCCCCCCAGAGGTCCTTCCACCTCTAACCTGCCCTGAAGTCGGAGCCCCGTGGCTCTTCAGTGGGGCCCTTAGAATTGGGACTTAGTGACCCCGGGTCCAGGTGTGGGGGGAGTGACAAGACAGAGAGCGTGGGGCAGTTGTCTTCGGGGCCATGAGCACCGTCCACTCCCAAATAGTTCACCTGGAGAGCTTCGCATGCCGGCCGCCCACCCCCTGACGCCCCACTCCCTGCTTGTTCCAGCGATGACACCATCTGCCCCTCATGTACAGCTGAGCTCCTCCAACCCGAGGACCCCGGGAAGGGGTCCCCAACCCTCCGCGCCCCCTTCCCCCCTCCCCCCAACACCCTCCCCCCACCCTGAAGCTGGGTTTGTCTTTAAGGGCATGGCTGAGCTCAGACAATGGGATATTAAGCTGGCTTTGCGAAGCCCTGTTGGATCTCCTGGGGAACCAGAAGGACCTGCTCTGTGGCCAGGGCAGCTCCCACAGG
>NW_005871203.1:2077337-2090661 GCF_000147115.1 Myotis lucifugus
TGCAGAGGTAGGGCTCAGCCAAGCATCCCAGACTGGCGCTTCTTTTTATTTTTTCCACCGACCTGCAGCCAAAGGGGACGGGGAGGACACTGCTGCAAAGTCAGCGGGAGGCCACAGGGAGCTGGGAAAGTTGGCGAAGCTCTTTCTCTCTCCACCTGGGGAGAAAGTAAACTTGTGGTCTGTCAGAGTCCCTCGTTCTTACTCTCCGCTAATGACACGTGTTTATGGAGCCCCTTTATGTCCCTGCACTGGGTAAGCCACTCGGGAAGAAGTGAGTTTTCCCCCTTTCTATTTCCTCCCCCCCCCCCCCCCACCGCCTCTCAGGGAGGGAGGCTGAGGGAGGAAGTAGACACAGTGGTGTTAACAGCTCAAGGTTCTGAGTTACGTTAGGAGTTTTGTTTGTCTTTTAGATGTAGCATCCAGGAATCAGAGACCCCCTCCGCCCCCCCCTCCCACATACACGCACACAATAAAGATTTGAACCCTTCCCCATGGTCTGTGTGAGCAGCGCCACCTGGGGTTGTGCTGTGCACACCCCCAGCCACTCTGGCAGAGTCTGCACCTCCAAGTTGGAACAGGCCCACAGGCTGGGATGGAGACCCAATGGCAAGCGAAGTGTTTGCACCTTCCTGTGGCCACGAGTGTGTCTGACCCACGTCTACTGAGGTCTGTCCTTCCTGGAACGGGACAGCGCCTCGATGGCCTCCTGGTGGTACAGAGAGACCTGTTCTCACTCAGCCCCCAACAGCTCCAGGGTGGGTCCTCTATCAACAGGTCTCCCTGCTTCATGGGTGAGTGACTCCCAGGAAGGGGTTATAACTCGAGTGGCCTTGAGTTGACTTGATCCAGCAGCCTTTGCAGCTGCTGCGGGAGAGGGCACGCTCTGCAAGCAAAGGCTGCGCTCCCGGCCGGCCACGCTTCCCCGATGGCCGCTCTCCAAGACCCATCCGTCTCTTCCCAATGAATAGCGGTTGGACGCCCTGGCTGCCTGGCATGCGGAGTTGGCCAAAGTGCTTAGAGGACCTGATCCTCCAATGAATGGGTCCCACAGGAGGCCCTGTCCCTTTCCCGGGGTCACTGAAACCTTCGAGCCTCCAGTTACCAGGAGCAATATTTCCTGCGGTGAGAACCCACAGGCTCCCGTGCTGGTCCTGGTCTGCCCCCCGCCCCCAGACCGTAATTCTGCCTGGGTAGCTGGGTGGTTTGCATCCTCCCTTCCTTCCTTCCTTCCTTCCTTCCTTCCTTCCTTCCTTCCTTCCTTCCTTCCATTGATCCAGCCCTTTACCCTTCCATGTAGTTATCGATTCTTAGACCTTCCAACCATCCATGCCTCCACACACCTCCATCCATGTACACATCTATCCAGTGGACCATCGACCTGCTCCCAGGTGCCCGTCTAATCTCTGTAGGCCCAGTCAGCCGTCAACTCAGCATCCATCCTCGGTCCACACCTCCGTCTTCCCACCAAGGCTATGCTGCTGCCGAGCTGTGAGAGCCAGGGTTTGAAGGCGTTTGGCCTGGTTTCCCCACTATCCCCTGTGTCTCCAGGACAAAGTAATGGCTGGGCTGATGGAGCAGCAAAGCTGGGCGCTCCCAGAGGTGCGGACAGACTGCCTCAAAGGTTCAGAGGACGGGCGGGGTCAGGAGGGGGTGCAGAGCTCATTACATGGGGTCCCCTTTGGAAGCCAGAGCTAAAGGGCAAAGTGCAGGACCAGGACCAGGGAGGGTCGAGGGCAGAGTGTGTTTGCGGTGGGTGGGGGTGGGGTGAGGGTGGCGGGTAGATGCTGTGTAGATGGTTGAAGAGGTGGAGGTGTGGCTTGGTCAGAGTAAAGGGTGTGGATGAGGGAAAGAGGAGAGAGGGCCCCGCATGCTGGCACAGTGAGGAGAAGCCAGGCCAGGTCACTCAGCGGGCCCCGTTCTGTTGGCACAGGGAGGCAGAAAGCTTGTTGGTGATGGAGGTACCCGGTGAGAGACACTTGCACCCGGAGTAGACCCTGAAAGTGTATGCCCTCCATTTTGGGGTGCTGGTTGGCACCGTCCTTCTTAGCCTGAGGAGATGGGCCCAGAGCTGTCAGTGAGAAGAGGCCCAGCCTGCCTGGCTGTCTCCGGGTCTCCATCGACGTTCACGGCGGGACTCAGCCAGCGGGGACCTGGGGCCTCCCAGGCCACGGAACAGGCTGGCGTCAGGAGCTTGACTGGCTGCAGCTGGGAAACCACCGCTCGCCTGGCCGTGGTCCTTTCATAATGGCCATTGCTGATGGGCCGGGAATGAAGTGGCCGAGGAAACCAACCACCTTCCCAGGGTCTTGCCTCTGGCAGGGGACAAATGTAGGCCTCCATGGTTTCAGACAGAAGTGCTAGCCTGCTGTCATGCTAAAAACTTCAGCATCTGAAAAGTTCTGAGCTAATTTTCAGGGGAGAAATTAGATGAGAAGTGGCTTTTAAAACCCAGAGAATCTCGTGTTTAAAAACTTGGTTGCCAGGGAAACGCTTTCTCCGACACTTCTTCGACACCGCATTACAAATTAAATCCCCTAAGTGAAGGGTAATGAAGGTAATAGCTGGCCCTGCTGCAGGGAGAGAATGCAGCAAGACAGTTGGGGGGAAGGCGCCCCAACTTCTTAGGGCACAGCCCCCTTAGCCCCGGGAGAGCCGGCCCATTACTGCACGTGGGGGTCTTGAAAGCGCCTCCAGAGGAGAAGGCCAGCCAGCGAGCAGCTGCGCGCCGTGTTCTGTGAAAGGCCAAGCAAGTGATTGCTGAAAGGCAATCTTAAATGTCACGCTGCTACCCTGTTGGCTTTGAATAGGTGAAGAGCTCCGCGAGCCAGCTAATGAGCAGATTGCGAAGGCTGCAGTGTTCCGGCCCCCCGCGGCCGTGCTAATGTATGTGGTGCCAGGCAGAGCTGAAGCAATTGTTATCTGCCACCTTCGGGAGGGAAGCAATTTAACATTTAGTGTGTGGCCTCAGCCATCTAGCCATCCATCTGTCCATTCATCTCTCTCCATCTGTTCATTCATCTAATTGTCCATAGGAACATCCATCCACCCATCATCTATGCACCCATTAATTTAATCATCTACCCATCCATCTATCTGTCTAACTGTCCATCCCACTCTCTATCTGCCTAGCCACATGTGTGTGCATACACACACGGGGATGGATGGATGGATGGATGGATGGATGGATGGATAAGTGGGTAGGTGGCGTATAGATGGATAGATGGATGAACAAATGGATGGTGGATGAGCACTGATCTAGGTACCCATTCACTAATCCAACCATCCATCCTCTCATTCACCCATCCACCCAGTCAGTGGGTAAACATTTACCAAGCAGCATATGATAACAGCAGCTCCCACTGGCTGCGTGCTTACAGTGTGCCAAGCCCTTTCCGGGCATCATCCCTTAGTTCCTTCTCTCACCGCTGAAACTTGTCCCCATTCCGTAGGTAAGGCAGTGGAGGAGTTCTAATAGCTAACGAGGTGGGAGCTTGGGCTTCAACCCTTGTCTCCACCCTGAGTGTAAATCCCCAGAGGGGGCCAGGGGCTGGGGGTCATCCATACCGCCAGGGTTTCAGCCCATGAGCAAAAGGTGAAGGAGGGACAGAGAGCGAGGAGGAAGTACCAGGAGGAAACCCACATCTGAGACTCCAGAGGCCAGCTGCCTGGGCTGACCTCCTGCACCGCCCGACACACACACACACACACACTCACACACACACACACACACTCACTCACACACTCACACACACACACACACACACACTCACACACACACACGCACACACTCTCACACACACACACACACACTCACTCACACACTCACACACACACACACACACTCTCACACACACACACTCACACACTCACACACACACGCACACACACACGCACTCCACTCACACATGCACACACACACACTCACACACACACACACACTCTCACACACGCACACACACACACACACACTCACACACACTCACACACACACACTCACACACACTCACACACTCCCCTTCCATGCAGCCCCTTCCCACAGGGTAAATACTGCCAGCGTGGTCATGGACCAGTGCCAAGGTGAAAAGTCCATAGAACCTCAGCAGAGAGGCCAAGCCCCTGGGGAGTTCCATTCCCAGAAGCCGAGACTTTTCCCCCAGTGAGCTTTGGTCTGCGGCCTCCGCCCCTTTCCAGGGAATGCCCAGTAGGCAAACTGATGCTCCAGCGCTGGCCTCTGCCTCCCCCTTCACCTCATTCCTAGGCACCCTCTCCCCCCAGAACTGGGCTGGTGGTGTTTGGATGTCTCAGTCCCCCCGTTGCTGACATACAGGGGGCCTGAGGTTCATACCGAAGTCAGGGGTGCTTGTTGAGCACTGCGCCTGCCCAGCCAATGTGCCAGCTGCGAGGGGCCCACCGCTCTCCGGGGGCAGAGGAGGAGGCTGAGGTTCAGAGCGGTGAGGTGGCGCCTCAGGTCAGACTCTTCATTCCCACAGAGGAGGGGCTCCGTTTGAACCCTGATACCCGGTGCACACTCGCGGGGTGAGGAGCAGCTAGAGCCGCTGCAGTGGGCATGAGCCGGGCTGATAGCGTGGGCTCCGGGGTCAGACAGCCCCTTCTGAGCTGTGTGACCTTGTGAGTCACGTTAGCTCTCTGGGCCTCAGCTGCCTCCTCTGTACGAGGGAATAATAACAGCGTGGCACCCGGGGAGCACTCTGTGCTAACTGTCCTTGCGCCCCGAGCTGGGCAGGGCAGGGCAGGGCAGGGCAGGGCAGACTGTCCGAGAGGGAACCCTGCGGTAGCCGCTGGGCCTGGGCAGGGGCTGCAGTGTCAGAGGGGCTGAAGCCCCAACTACCTCGGAGCCAGCTGTGACCCTCCTGTCCGGCTGATGGGGTGCAGGAGCTGCGTGACTTGCCGCCGTCCCTGGAGGCTAAGGGGCAGAATGGGGTTCGAGCCCCAGTGCGTCGGAGCCCAGCCACCTGCCGACCCCTATGGAGCCGGGCACAGGTTTCTCCGGACGCTTCTGCAGATACTGCCGATGTCTTACTGATTGGCGAGGGTCTGATGCACCCAGGCCCATCGGCTGAGTGCTCTTCCCGTGGCAGGCTCTGGGGGGCTTGGGGAAGACAGCCGTGGCTCAGGCTTGGGGCAGTAGATTTGCATCTGGGGGCCCCCTGGCCCAAACACTGTGGAGCTGCTTCCTGAGCCCAGAGCCAAGCCTGTGACATTTGTCCTGCCTGGATAAAAATCCTCCCATCTGCTCCCCACCGAGCCCACCAGGTGCCGGCACCCCTCCTCGTGTCCCCCCACAAGCCCTCGAGGGCACTGCTGCTTTCATTCCGGGCTGTGTCTGAGCACGCGGGGGTCTTGGCTGTGAGCGCCCCTCATCTCCAGGTGTCCCAGGAGCCAGACCCCCGAGTTCACTCCGGCTCACCGGCCACCCGGCCTCAGCCCCACCCAGCTAGCACACCAGGTGGGCTGTGGTCTCGACTGACAGGGAAACTGAGGCTGAGCGGGGGGCAGGGGCCGAGCTGAGCTCCCCCTCCTCCGCAGACAGCCTGTGAGTCATCCAAGGTCGCCTGGGCTCCGGCGGCGGCGGCGTTTTGACTGCCGGTCAGGTCCGCCTCGTCACGACGCGCCGCGGGGAGGGCAGGCGCGGGGGCGAGGGCCTCTTTAATTCATGAGTTACTGGCAGAAGCGCATTCTCGGGGGAAGATTGATGACCGGCTGCAGGTATTGGTGGGTGGATTCATAAAGCTGTCGGCAGCCGGCCGTAAATCAGATGAATATTCAAGATTCCGCCTCGGGAGCAATTCTCCGGCTCTGGCAATAACAAGATGGATTGGACGCAGGAAGCAGGCGCCGTGGCCTCAGGAGCCCCAGCCCCCGGAAGCTGGCTTTTTCCACTTGCACAGAACTTCTGCTTTTGCCTGGAAAACTTGGGCAGCTGCAAAGAGAGAGGAGAGGAGGGTGTGGACCCAGGCCCCCTGCAGACCCCATCTTACAGACAGCCTTTGTGGAGGCATGAGTGACATGCAGTGACGCACGCAGGTCTCAAGTAGAAAGTGGGGTGCGCACGGCCGCCGGGTGGGGTCCAGTCCTGCCCGACTGGGAGGAGGCTGCTGTGACCCTGGACCGGCTTCCTGGCCTGTCTCCTGGGTAAATACCCGGGTGGAACAGATTCGGATATGTGGGTGCCCACTGCACACAGGAGACAGCGCAGGTCCCCCCGCGTGCGGCCTCAGGCCTGTGTGACCCCACCCCAGACACCTCTGTCACAGTCCCACCTGCTGACCAGGCTCCCGCCTACTGTGGGTCAGGCCCCACCCCAGGGCATTTGCACTGGCTTCTGCTCCTGCCTGGAGGGGGTAGAGATGAGCCCCCCCCACCAGATGGCTGTTTCCTCTTCCCTCACCCCTGTCCTCTGTAGCTGTCCCCTCCTGGGGCCCCATGGGTTCACCCAAGGGAGACCCTGAGGATGCAAAGGCTGCAGGAGGCCCCTCTGCCCTCCCCCCTCCAGTCCCACCGTCAGCAGATGTGGGTCCCCGGGAGGAGTCACCACTGCCTTCGCAGCAGGGAGCTTGCTTGCTAGGGTTAGGTGCTGGGTGCAGTCACAGCAGGTGGTCCCAGCGGGAGCCTCCTCTGACAGGCTGGGAGGTCACTGACCGCCCAGAGCCCCCAGTCTCTGCCTGTGGGATCAGCCTGTCCTGGGGGGAGCCCTGAGCGGCCTGGCGTCTCGCCTGGTAAGGGAGCACTGTGCTGGCCGCAGGCAGAGGGAGGCCCAGGGACTCCTCCCTTTTGGGGTCCACAGCCTCCCAGTGGGACCCTCCCTTTGGGAAGGTTGTTCCCCCACTCTCCTTCCCACAGGTGAGTTCTCTCCTCACCTCTGTGGCTTCACGGGCGCCAGCCAGCACCTCCGGCACGTGTCCCATGGGGTTGAGAGCCTTTAGAAGTCAATGCACGAGACACCCCCCACCCCTGGGTCTCCCCATCCTGGTACAAGGCTGGGCCCCAAGATTCATCAACATCCCTGAAGTCAGAGCCCCCAGGGTGGGGAAGCCCAAAGCGACCTCGGTCCACAGGAACTGCACCCTCTGCACCCCATTCTCTCCTGGGGGGTGTGGACAGAGGACGCAGTCCCCTAATCCTGGCCCCTGTCTGCAGCTCTGAGAGGACTCACAGCCCTGGTCCTGGGAGAGGGGAACTGTCCCCGGTATCTGTCAGCCGGTCTGGCCAGGGCCCTAATTTCCTTTTACAAATATTGGTGCCATCCATCAACCCCTCAAATCAACTCCCCAAAAGGCAGCCGCCCCCGGTGCCCCCTGTTGAGTTAAAAGTTCCTTGTCCCAGATTCCAAAGCCCGAGGAAGAGCCTTAGCAACCCAGGCACGGCTGCGGCCGCGGGAGCCGAGCGGCACGGAAAAGCGGGAGGCTGGCGATTGGGCGGCCTGTGCTGCAGCGCCGAGTCCCCAAACGCCTGGAAAACAGCGTAATGTATTCCTGCCTGCAGCCCCGAGCAAAAGCTCATTTCGTGTCTTGTGTTTCCATTTCCTGAGGATTAATAAATGTGGAGGGGGACTTGGGCTTCATGCCGAATATTTATTTAGTCAATATACACATCAATTTAGCAAATTAGAGCTTGCAAGCCATTTCTAAGCAATGCTGTAAAAATAATAGCTGTACTTTAAACTTGTAATGGATTTGGTGTGGGGGGCGGCAGCTACGTGCCCGGCACTTCATAAGCATGAAGTTTTGTTGTCCTAAAACTTCGCTGAACGTCTGAGTCACTGTGGGCGTCTGCGACGAGAGCAGGCATCTACCCCGCACCCTCAGGGTCCACGGGAGGGGCCTGGGCCGGGGACTCTGGGAGCCCTTGGAGGAGGTGAAGGGTGGGCTTTGGGGCAGGTGACCCGCGTGGAGCCCAGGCCCCCGAGCCTTCCGGCTGCGTGGGGCACAGGGCAGGCTTCTGGGCCGGGCAGTGCTGACCTTTGGGGCTGGCTGATGCTCTGATGGGGGGCAGGGGGCTGTCTGGGTGTTGTCGCATGTTCTGGCAGCATCCCTGGCTTCCACCCACCAGGTGCCGTCAGCAGCAGCCCCCTCCCAGCTGTGCCAACCAGCAATGTCTCCAGACATTGACACCTGTGCCCACCCCCTTGAGAGTCACTGGTGTGGAACAAGGTTCTCAGCCTCTCTGAGCCTCAGTTTCCTCGTGGAGACCCCGTTCTGTGAGCAAGACCCCCCCCAACCCACCGAGACAGTGAGTGGCAACAGATCTGATTGGTGAGAAAGTGGGCTCAGAGGGGACAGGGACTGGCGCAGGGCACGGTGCCAGCCGAGGCCGAGCTGGGGCGGGCACGGCGTTTCCTGGTTCTTGCAGTGGCTCCTCTGGTTCCTCAGGCCTCCGTCCAAATGTCACCTCCTCAGAAAGGCTGGTCCCCTGGTCAGGGAGGTTTAACCTTCTCCATGGCTCCTTCCCTCACTGTGCGCTCCCTCCAGGCACCACGCTCGTGTGTGTGTGTGTGTGTGTGTGTGTGTGTGTGTGTGTGCGCGCGCGCTGTCCCTTGTCTGCTCTCCCCACCCCTCACCGAGCAGGGACCCTGTCGGTTGTCCGGGGGCTTCCTCCATCTTGTCCCTGTGGTGTCGCCGGCGCGTGGCGCACAGTGGAGGAACTAAGCAGAGGCAGAGCTTCCAGCTGACCACACCGCCCGTTCTTTTCTTGTTCTCTAGCAAGGAGGCCCCCACTTCTTAGCTGCTGGGCACATGGATGTGGACCAAGCGCTGGCCAATGAGATGTGAGTGGGAGCCCTTTGTGTGGCATTACAGGGAGAGAGCAACCTCTTCCTTATCCCTAGTTCCTTTCTCACGCCTGCAATGGGGACGTGATGGCTGGAGCACCAGCAGCCACTTTGGACTCTGAAGTAGAAGCTCTGTGTTGAGGATGAGGGGCAACAGGTTGAAGGGACCCGGGCTCTGGTGACTTCTGGTCTCGCCCGGTTTCTCTGTTCCGGGCACCACACTGACTGCTGACCACTGCTCTGGCCCCGGGGAATCCCCAGGGTGGAGAAATAAGCAGATGACATTCATTCTGCAGGCGGTTCCCAGATTAACGGGTTTCAAGGGGTCCTTCAGCTGGAAGGAGCTCGCCCCACACTGCTAAGGTTCACCCTCCAGCTCCAGGCCCGGCCGTGTCAGTGGCCCCAGGAGAGAGGGGGGGCGCTGCGTGTCAGAAGGAGAACACAGGCCTGGGCGGGCTTCAAGCTCAGGAACCCGGCTCCTTAGATGGCATTGCTGCTTCTCGACAGTCAGTCAAGTTCGTTCATTCATTCATTCATTCATTCATTCAATGAGTGCCACTCTAGCTCCTAGAGGCTGGGGACCAGAGGATAACACCACAGCTTCTGGAATCCTCCGGTGAAACAGACTGGTTGGGAGGACAGACCTTGAACCAGTAAACAGGGAAATGGAAGGTTATGGAGTAGGCGAGCTTGGCGGGGAGTGAGAGGGGTCAAGAGTGGTTGAGTGTGGTGGCTGCAGATGGGGAGCTGGAGCGAGGCCGTGGTGGTGGTGGTGGTGGTGGTGGCCTTGGGGGGGGGGGGCGGGAGAGAAGGGAGCATGCGCTGCCTGGCTCTCTCACACCCTTGTCTCTGGTCTGCCCCTGGGAGAACCCAACCTGCAACACAGCATTAGCTCCTTCAATCTTCTCAGCACCGGAAAGGGCACCCCATCCTTGCTCCCAGTTTACAGAGAAGAAAACCGAACTGAAGCCCAGAGAAGTGAAGTCATCAGATGAAGGACACACAGGAAGTGGCAGTCTGCTTCCGGTCTGTGCCTGCCCTGGCTCTGCACAGGGCTGGGTGTGGGCCAGAGCTCCCCCACGTGGTCCCTCACAGCAGCCCTGGACTGGGTACACGGCTGAGTCTGGGGCCCCATTGGACCTGCTGAATCTGAGACCCAGGGTGGGGCCCAGGATCCCCCCTCCCCCCGTGAGAGCCACGGAGACCAGCGGTTCCCTCTGGCTGCCGGCAGGGGCAGATGGGGGGCTGCAGGGTGTGTCTCCGTGGGCTCCTGGGGGGAGGGGGGCTGTGGGGGTGGAAAGAAGGTATCAGATTCAGGCCAAATGACAGCCCTGGATAGATAGGATGGTGGCAGTGAGGCCAAGAAGAACCAAAGATGACCCCTGGGTTTGGACTTCGGCGTAAATCAGCGAGTGGGTACAAGTCCTGAGTGGACACTGGGGGTGAAGCAGGGGTGGAATTGGGGTCCACATGACGACGAGTGGCGGGGACACATCTAATGGGGCTGCCACCTCGCGACCGACTTGATCTCTCAAAGCAAGACTCTGGGACCTGCTGCCTCAGAGGGAGGACAAAGCCAACCGCTGCCGCCTCAGGCCGCAGGGAGGCAGGAGTCACGGCGGTGCGGACGGCCCTCACGCTCCAGTGCAGCCCGTGGCCTGTGAGGGCGCAGGGGCTCCGGCTGGCGGCTCTGCTCAGAGGAGCCCTTTCCACGCGATGGTCCAGCCCAGCAGGGAGGGCAGGCCCCGCTGGGAGGATCTTGGTCTGGATACGCTAACCGCAAAGCAGCCAGTGCTCAGGGGAGGCCGACAGCTGTGCTCCTGGATCACATCTGTGGCTTTGGAGCAGTGGCTGTCCGCCGTCGTGCCCTGCCCCGGAGGCTGCTGGGAGGAGGCAGGGCAGGTGCCTGGCACACAGTAGGCCGTGCCTGGCTGCACCGCCCGCACTCAGGGCTGCGTTCCGATGTGGGCGTGGCTCTGGGACCAGAGCTGCAGCTCTGAGCTCGGTCGGGGGGGTGGGGGGTGGGGGTTGGGAGCTGCCTCCCAACTCCTGGCCCCACCTGTGTGCCAGCAGCGCCCTCCCCAGAGATGCCTCCGCCTCCAAACCCGCCAAAAAGCAGCCAGAGCAGCCTGCATCCCGGTGCCTTTGAGAAAGACTGAGCCCCAAACAGCCCTTCCCACCCGGGGTGCCACCCAGCTTCGGGGGTTGCTGTTCTGGCAGGTGTGAGGGGGTCTGTCCAGGTCCCCTTCACGGCCCCTCCCTGCTCAGACCGCACTTTGCAGGCCTTGCTCTTGACCAACATCCTGAGCAGCGGGGCCGGCCAGACGGGTGGGGCTGCCCCCACACCAGGGCCTCGGAGCTCTGGGAAGGCCCCAGCAGGAGCGCTGGCCTGAGCAGGTGGGTTCATCACCGCCTGTGGGCCATCGCCACCTGCATGGCTTTTCCCGGCCACTGGAGGGCGCCATCCAGCACGAAGCCGGCCATGATCAGTCCAGCCAGTGCTTTGTGACCTGGAGGTTAGGGTCCCTGGGACCGGTGTGAGCTCACGGGGCTGGGCCACACCACTTCCTCTGGGCCACACCACTTCCTCGGGCTTCTAGAGCAGGGGTGGGCAAACTTTTTGACTCGAGGGCCACAATGGGTTCTTAAACGGGATCCCCAACCACCTAGAAAGGGATCACCTCATGCGCTGGGCGCGGCTGCTGGTTCACGGAGCGTCTGCGCCCTGCAGTGCGAGCCACGGTGCACACGGGACGAAAGTGAGCTGGGCGGCCGGTTACAAAGTGCTCCTGTTTATTGAGCGTTTACTACACGCCAGGCCCTGAGCGCTCACCACCTGCCTGCCTCGCACCGGCCCCAGCGGCTGGGGAAGCCTATCAGCCTCTCCGCCCAGGGTGCGAGCCTGAGGCTCCGCGGGGGCAGCTCCTGCCCGGGACCGGGCAGCGCACGGCTGAGCTGGCTTGAACCCGGCATCCGGCTCCAGGGCCTGAAACTCAGCCCCTCAGCCACCGCGGAGCGAAGTGTGGGACAGGCCAGGTGACAGCGATGGGCGGTCCTTAAGGACCCCAGGCCAATTCTCCACGACACAGTGCGGGGTGGAGACTGTGGGGGACATGCACCCCCCCTGCCCCGAGGGCTGCCCCCAGGGCAGGACCGAGACCCACTAGCACCAGCTGGAGGGGGGGGGGGGCCCGTGTCCCCACGAGGGCCTGGCGGGGAGTTGGAACCACCCCATCTGGTCTGTCCTGGGGACCCCCGCAGCCTCTGTCACCCCAGGTTCACGTTGGCCCAACTCAGCTGTCTCCAACAGAAACCACTGGGCAGCTAAAGGCCAATTCCAGGGCCACACACAGCCCTGAGGCGGTGCCTGGGGTGGTGGGCCCTCAGGGGGAGAGCAGGGTGAGCCCCTTGCCTGGAAGAGGGACACCTGAGCCGAGGTCTGCAGCCACTTGAAGTGGGAAGGGCGTCCATGAGAGGGAACAGCATATGCAGGGGCTCAGAGGCCAGGGCAGGGCTGAGGGGTGCCCAGTCCCAAACGCAGCGGTCATGTCTGGTGCAGAGCTGGGACGAGGGCAGGGAGAAAAGATGGGGGGATGGAGAGCCGGGGCCGGCAGGCCCGAAAGCCAAGGTCAGGGGTAATGGGGAGCCACGGAAGGTTGCAGCAGGGGAGTGTGGCAGGACTGGCATTGATTTCCAAGTCCTCTGGATGCTGAGTGGAGAAAGGACAGAGTGGGCAGGAGGGGAGGCTGCTGCCATGTCTGGAGAAAGATGGCGGTGGCCAGAGGGGTGGCTTTGGAAGGGGGGCAGGGCGGGTGTGCGGGCACTAATGGGTGAGGGTGGTCAGGAGAGATCTTCCTGGGTGCTGGGAGGACCCGATGAGCAGGGGTTGGGGTACCCGAGCCGCCCAGCTGGGCCCTTCCTGTTCCTGGGACACTGGGAAGGGTCAGGACCCAGAAGGCCTGGTTCTGACTCAGCAGGAGGCAGGGCCACCTCAGAGCACAGGGGAGGCAGGCTGGAGGGGGCCGGGGGCCAGGGTGGGTCACGGTGGGGTGCACAGGCGGCGGGGCTGGGGTTGAAGTCCCGGCTGACGGCAGAGCGGAGGTTTGGCCAGCCCAGGAGAGGGCGAGGGGCCAGGAGGTGAGAGGCCGCCTCCCCCACCCTGGCAGGAACCCCCCAGTGCCTGGCAGGTCCCTTATATGTCCCCTGCCCGAGGCCAGAATCAGCAAGGAAAATCAATGCCTAACCGGTGCCTCCCGGGAACACGCCGCCGCACGTCAGCACCTGGACAGAGACCTGGGCCTTTTGGCAGCGCCCCAGTCTGAGTGAGGTCCCTGCCCAAAGTCCGCGGCGTCAGAGGGTTCAGTCCACGCGCCTGACTCCGTGTGGGGGCGCTTGGCAGCTGGGACCAAAGGGAAATGGGTGAGGAGACAGAGGGGTTCATAGGGTACCCCGAACTTCCTGGGGCCCCAGGGCATCTGAGATGCCACCCTGCTGTGATGGCTTCATGGGGGACCACAGCGGGGAGAGGAGACAGGA
>NW_005871203.1:2090779-2103111 GCF_000147115.1 Myotis lucifugus
AGGAGCACCCTGGATGCGCACAGGGACAGAAGGGAGGGACGATGAATTGGGCCCCGAAGAAGGGTGTGGAGGGGCGGGCACTGCCCTGCCTTCAGGAGCCCTCAGTCTAGTGGGAGGAGAGGGCCCTGAGCTAAGTTCCTCACTTCTGTCCAGAAACCAGGCACAGAGAGGGTGCGAACGTGCCCACAGTTGCACAGCCTGGGAGAGGGTTTGACCTGCTGAGGCAGCCCTGGGGCAGAGCCCCTGCGCTGGGCCAGGTGGACGAGGAGGCCGCGAAGAACGGCACAGCTCTGGTCGGCGAAGGGCCCAGGTGGGGCGCGGCTCTTTCCCGGTTCTGTGCCCCTGAAGGAGCAGCTCAGCCTGGGAGGAGGCTGCTGGATGCTGATTCCTGGGCCACAGCCGCCCTGCAGGGCAGCACCCTGGCTGGGGGCCCTGGAGTCTGCATTCGATGGCACTCACATGGGGTGCTGCCGACCCCCAGGGTGGTGCTGACCCTGGGAACACAGCAGGTGCTTCGGGCCAGACCCCAAGGGGCCGACAACGTGTGGGTGGAGCTTATAGGACAGGAAGACAGATGCTGACTCCGGGGAGGGCCAGGAAGCCTTCGTGTTGGAGTGGGAGCACCCAGGTGGAGGGAGGGCACTGCCCAGCCAAGGCCGAGGCTGGAAGGCAGCACTGCCGGGCGGAGGATGGAAGGGAGTAATAGGTCTGGGGAGCCAGGGAGGCAGTGGAGACAGGTGGGTGGGGCCAAATCTTAAAAGACCCTGAATGACAGGCTAACTGTCCAGGTTTCCAGCCCCAGCTGGACATCAGTCACCTGCAGGAGCGAGTTCACTTGTCCATTCGTTCATTCATGGAATGTACATTTCTTCCTTACCTCGAGCTTGCACTGCGGGGCAGTGCAGAAACCGCAGACAGATCCCTGCCTGGCTGTGCTGAGTGTCGTCAGGAAGGGGCTGGAATTGCAAGAACAAGGAAGTAGAATGATGGCCAAGTCCCTGGGTGCCCAGGAGAAGATGGCGCGGAGGGGTGGCACAGAGCGCCTGGGTGAGGTAGACACATTGGAAATGAGACCCTGAAGATGAGTCAGAGGAAGAAAGGAAGCCAGAGGAAGTGTGCATGCAAAGGTCCTGGGGCAGGAAGACTTGACTACATGCAAGGCTGGTGAGGCTGGGGCTAGTGAGGAGACAGAAAGCCCAGGGCCGGCAGGGCTGGGCCAGCCCTCCACACCAGGTCAGGGGTGACTTTGAGCAGTGAGCTACCATGGAGGGTTCAGCAGGGAAGAGTCTAATTAAATTCACACAAATGCAGGTTCCTGGGCCCCACCCATGCCTGCTGATCCGATGCTCTGCAGGGGTGGGGCCTGGGACTCTGCCTGAGCAGACGCATTGGGCAATAAGATGTGATCTTGTAGGAGGGGGTGGTGAAAGGGAGAGACAGATGGAGACATGGAGACAGAGAGAGAAAGTCACACAGACACAGGCAGAGAGAGACAGGGGCCAGAGACCAGCTGCCAGGGCTCCGGGCGCTGACCAGGAGAGGGGTGGGGGTGTAGCGGGCAGGAGCCCCTCAGGAATGAGGTGTCAGAGACGGCTGCGAGGGGCCGGGACAGATGGACCGAGAAGCCCCTGCAGGGACTGGATGAAAGGTCACTTGGAGAGCACAGCTCTGGGTGGAGGGGGTGGATGTGCAGGTGGTCTCCCCTGCTCTCACAGGAGCTGCCAAGTTGGGGTCCACGGAAATGGAGTAGGAAAGAGTAGGGGAGGTCTTAGAACCCAAATGTCCAGTTTTGGAAAGAGCCCCAGAGAGTTGAGCTTGACCTGGAGGCAGAGAACTGACCCCCTGTCCCACTGCCCAGGTAACGCCAAGCTTGGGCTGTCTGCAAAAGAAGACCAGGGGCGCCACCTGGTGGTCAAAGCTATGGCTGCGGCCCAGGTCAGGGCCCACAGTGTCCAGGGCACAGGAGGCCTATCCGTGCAGGTCACCCCTGCTTTTGTAGGTGTTTGTAGCCACCCGATTAATATATGTGCCCTGCAGGTCAGAGAAAAGGCCCAGAGAGAGCTGAAGGAAACCGGGCCCCAGAATTTTTCTGAGCAAGCCTTCCTTCTCGATTTCTACCCCCACTCAGACCCCCTATCTTTTAACCCAAAAAGAGAATCGGACACGACAGAGTTCTGTGACCTGCCAGGCTCCCCGAGCACCTCTCAGTGTGGCCATCCTGCTGCGTTGGTGGATTTTTTTTTTTTTTACAACATAATCTGAGCGGCTGTGCACACACCAGGTGTGGCCAGGGTTGACTCGGGCGGGCTCAGCACCCAGATTGGATTTATAGGAGCGAAGTGCGTTTTCCAGTGTCTGCTTCTGTTTCTGCTTCCCTGGAGGAGACAAACTTTAAAGCCCTCAGCACCGTGAGGGGAAGGGGTGCCAACTAATCTGCATTAGGAGACAAGCACCGTGGCGCTGGGTCCCCCAGGGTCTGCCTGGAAGTGGCCCCTGACCCACCCAGACTTGGAGTTGGGGGTCCTGACTGCCCATAATGGACGCACAGGGTTGGGTGCACGGCAAAGTGTTTGCATCTGGTAAGTGGCTGAGCCCTGATGGGGCCCAGGCCTGGCTGCCCTCGGGGCTGGGCTGGAACAGGGCCTGGCAGCGGCCATGGTGCCAGGTGTGTGCGAAGGTGGGAAGGGGTCACCCTGTCAGGAGGTCTGTTTACCTCTGCCCCAGGCACTGAGCATGTGACCATTGGGAGGTTGGGGTGCTGAGGTCTGAGGTGGGGGGTCACTCAGGGCATGTCACAGCCCAAGGGGTGACTGTGTGTCACCCACTGCCCACCAGGCCTGGACCAGGGCGAGCTGGGGGTGCTGTGACTTCTGATTCTGTCCTAACCGAGCCAATTTTCAGACTAAGCCCAAGAGTCAGGGGACGAAGCAGGGGCCTGTGAGGGCACAATGCAGGGGCGGGGGTGCCTCTGAGATGCGGGCAGCTCAGGACAGGTGTGCCCAGCGCACAGTCAGCCACAGCGCTGACACGGGACTCCTGGGAGCAGGCCTGGACCTCGTCCATCCTGAAAGCCATCTCGAGGGGAGGAACAAAGATCCCATTTTACACACGTGGAAACTGAGGCACAGACAGGTGTCTGCCCAAGGTGGGCCAATGTCAGGGCATGCGGGCTGACTGTGCTCAGATGGGGTTGTCCCCCTTCAGGTCCTGCAGCTCCCACCAGAGGCCCAGGTGACCCCACGTCCTCACCTCCCAGCCCAGCGGCGTTTCCCAAGCATGAGATGGGCCTGCCACACACGAAGGATTCCTTTCACCCCCACTTTGCCTTTCCACCCACTTTGACCTCTGGGTTTAATCCTGGCTGTGTGACCTTGGGCGAGTAGCTTAACCTCTCTGTGCCTCCATATTTTCTGCCTTTAAAATAGGGTGCGAGCCCCTTTCTTCATAAACTGGTGTTCCCCCCTTGCCCAGCATTGCGTTTTCGACGTTGGGGTGCTGGTATCAGCGGGAAAGGCGGCCCCCTGGGAAGGCAGTGCAGGAACTCAACCTGAGGTCTGTGGACAGGCTTCGGGTGCTGTGCTGCACCCAAAACTAGGGGAGAAATGTCCTGAGTCTGGCTCTTTTTGGCGGGGACCCTGGAAGTTCACAAGCTCTGCTGGTGCCGCAGCCTACGGCCAGCAGAGGGCGCTCGGCCCAAGGCTGTGAAAGGCTGGGAGCTGGTTCAGCTGGTGGCTGGGCGGGAAGATGCCGGCTGGGACTTGGCTGGGGCTCCTCTTCCCCAGAGGCCTTCCTACTACAGAGATCAGCCAGATGGAGGTGCTGGGTGGGGGGCTGCTGGGGTCACGACTATGCGATGGTCCATTTACAAATGCCCCTGCCCAGGCCCCCCTCAGAGACTGTGCTCCGTCGGTCTGGGTGGGTCTGGATGATGTCCCAAGGGCGGAGAACCACGGTGCGGGACCTCTTGGCCCTCCCGTTGAACTCCAGGCCTGGCGAGCACTGTCCTTATTTGTACCCATTTCACAGAGGAGGAGCCGAGGCTCAGAGGTGATGGACTTCCCCAGGTCACGCCCAGGTCACACCGGCTGCGAGGTGGGGCCCCAGCCTTCCTTTACCCCCTGGTGTTCATAGGACGGTGTCGTCTCCTGTGGCCTCTCAACCTGGGCCCTGCTGGATGGGGGGGGGGTGACTGTGATGGGGGCTGGGTAATGCATGCCCCCCCACCCCCCGAATCCCAGCAGCTGCGTGGACGGCAGCTTAGACGGAGGAATAGACTTTGTAGATGTGATTCAGCGCCCAAAGTGGGGTGTCACCGTGGATTGTCGTGGGGGGGAACCCAAACAGTGAGGGTCCTTATAAGAGGTGAGCAGGGGGCAGAGAAAGAGGGAGGGGGATGGGAAGGTGGAGGGGGAGGGCCAGCTGAGGGAGGGGCAGCTCTGGGAGCCGGGCAAGGCCACAGCCTCCGGAGGAACAGGCGCTGCAGACCCTCCGAGCGCCCACTTCCCCGGCGGCGGGACCTCTGGCCTCCAGGCTGGGCTTTTAGACCTCGTCCCTGGTGGCAATTTGCTGCGGCAGCAACGGGAAAGCACCCCTTCCTCTTCCTCACCCACTGGTGACAATCAGACACGCCTGCTGACTCGTCGCATGTCCCCTGGTGAGCAGGATGTGGGGAATGTGGGCCCGGGAGGCCCCACTGAACTGAAGTCATTCTTCACTGAGCTTTTCCCATGTGTGGCCTGGCCGGCTGCTGCCCCGCCATCTCGTCTAACCCTCGTGGAAAGCTGCCCGTGTGCTTGGTCGCCTCCCGGCCATGGCAGGAGGAGGCTCAGAGCCGCTGGGTGGGCGCTGGGGCTGGGCGCACAGACAGGGAGGGCAGAACCAGGGTCACCTCCAGAGCCTCAGGCCTCCATTCCAGGCCCTCGTCGCTGTGCCCACGCCTCCCACCAGCAGCTGGGCTGTGTCTCCAGCATCTGGTGGAGACTCAGCTGATGGTGGCCAAGGCCAGAGGTTCCTGGGTGGGGGTGGGGAAGGCCATGAATGAGCAAGTCACAAAAAGTGGGGCCAGGTGGCGAGAGCCAGGCTGGCTTTGAGTCCCTAACAGCTTCTTCAGCAGCATGGTTAAGAGCACTGGCCTAGCCCTCGCTGGTTTGGCTCAGTGGATGGAGTGTCAGCCTGTGGACTGAAGGGTCCCAGAGATTCTATTCTGGTCAAGGGCACATGCCTGGGCTGTGGGCTCAATCCCCAGTGCGGGGTAAGAGGGGGTCGTGCAGGAGGCAGCCAATCAACGATTCTCATTATTGATGTTTCTATCTCTCTCTCCCTCTCTCTTCCTCTCCCTTCCTCTCTGAAACCAATAAAAACATATAAAAGAAAAAAATAAAAATACCCCTGGCCTAGAAGCCCAGTAGCTGGGGTTTGAACCCTGTCTTTGTCCCTCGGGCAATTGCCTACCCTCCCTGAGCCTCAGTTTACCTCTCTGGGCAATGGGCTGCTTGAGGATCGCCCAGGGCTGATTTATTTGCCCAGGGAACCCTTAGTTCCCGGGACCCCCTTCTTGCAGGAGGAGGGTTTCCACAGACTACAAAATGCTGGGCCTGCCCGCCCCTTCTCTGGTGAGCTGGTGGCTCTCTAGTTTCCCCCGTCAGATGGGAGGTGGGCGTGTGCCTCTGGGTGGTGGGTTCATGATCAGGGTTGGGAAAATCTGGTTCAGAATCTGGAAGGCTCAGCCCCAGGCCTGGGCGTCCCTTATCGTCTTGGTCACGTCATTCACCCTCCCCGGCCCTAAGGCACTCATCTGTGGACCACTGGTGGTCCATGAGGTCCGAAAGGTTGGCGACCGCTGGTTTAGAAGCTACTTTTGTCCCCAGTGAGTCTGGAGCCACAGCAGCCTCTTCGTCGACACCAGAGCAGAAGTCCTTGTGGCTGGAAGATCTCCGTGTAGTGTCTGAGTCTGTGGGAGGCCAAACTGAGACACGGGGGGACAGTTGGCCACATTGGTCGGATGTCCCCTACGTGGGCTGGACGAGGCCTTACCCGAAGTCTGTTTACAAGAGCGCGCGCGCACAAACATAGTTTTCTTAAATGTAAAACTTCCAACAGACAGATCTGCAATATGTCCATCAACACTTAACAAACTCATAAATACATATTTTTAAGTCTCAATTTCATTTTTCCACTTGAAATTTCATCCCCACGTTCACCCAGCCCTTCACTCCAGGCATGCCCGGCTGCTCTATCGATTTTCTGCCCAGCATCAGACTTCTCACCGCCCCCCTGCTGCTGGGGTCCGCCCCATGGACTTCCCGGTGCCCTGGCTCTAGGAGAGAGGTTGGAGTGGGAAGAAAGTCTATGAGCCGTTTCGCTCACAGACCTTTTCTCCCAAAGAGAATCCCACAGGGGACAGCACAGCCAGGAGAAGGCGTTCTCCCTGAGAACCCCCTACCCCCAGGTTGCTACGGAGCCAGCCTGTCATTTGAAATGCAACGTACTTTTTGGCATGCGATCCTATTTTGTTTAATCCTCAAAGGCTTTTAGCATCTTCTCTTTATCCGTTTTCTAAAATTTCATTAGAACAGGTCCCTCGTTGAGGCTTGTAGTCACTGTGCCAAGTATCAGGAGGGCTTTTCCACCTAAAAATTCAGTCTATCATTTGGGGACTCGTTGTGTTTGATCATTCATGCCTCCTACTTTATCCATATTCTCCACTAAGGAGCAATAGGGCTTATTCAATTAATCCTGTAAAATTCTCGCCTTTGTTATTGTCCATTTTATAAACAAATATTTATCTACTTATCTGGGGAAAACATTCTTGTTGTCTTCTAATTCTTCTATTGCTTTTTTAATTTAAATTTCAGCTTTCATACTTATAATGTCAAGGAGTTTCTCTTCATTTTCTTAAACTTCCTTTTTTAAAATTTTTTTTAGCAAACCATTCTTGTTTCCTGGTTGTGATATACTTTCTTCTTTGGAGGATGTTAATGACGGAGCTTTGGTGTTTTCTTCTGTTTTTTTTTTTTCTTTCCATTTTTTAAATTGATTTTAGAGAGAGAGGAAAGGGGGGCGGGGAGAGAAAGAGAGAGAAAAACACTGATTTGTTGCTCCACTTGTTCATGCATTCATTGCTGCTTCCTGTATGTGCCTGTGCCTGACCTGGGATGGAACTGCAACCGTGGTGTCTCGGGATGATGCTCTAACCACTGAGTGCCCAGCCAGGGCCGCATTTGCTCTAGTTCCTCATAATTCCTCTCTTTGTTTGTTTGCTTTTTGTTTGACCTTCAAGTTGGAAGCTTATCTCAAATGTCTTGTGAAATATCTTTTAAAATAAAATCTGAGTAGGGTTTTTTCTATAATTTACAGGCCACTAAAGACCCCATACCTGGCCACCATGCACACTCCCCAATTTAAAGCCGCATATGCCCACCGATTGCACCTTGTCCCCCCCAAATTCTGTGAAAGAGGCATTCTTGCTGTTGGGCAAAGTAGGAACAGACACACAGAGAGGGTTAAATGAGGGGAATCCACACAAATCCATGGAGTGACTCCATCCCATGATCGCCCCTCAAGTGAAGTGCTTTCTCTTTCCTTCAATAAAGAAAGCCTTTCCATGCTCGGGGAATCCTGGGAAGAAGCCCCCACACCTGCTTCCTGAAGTGGACACCTGATTTCTGCCAGCTCAGCACCCTTCCTTCTCCTTCCTGAGGACTAGGTCCACGTGGATGACCTCACTTCCCCCATCACATCAGTCAGAGTACTCCATTCTCCCTGATTGGTTCAAGAATCAGCATGTGACTCATGCTCAACCAATCAGAATCTTCCCTGGGACATTCTACCAGCAGTATTTGGCTTGAAGAATTCTCTTTCTAAGTTGGCAGGTCATAAGCCTTGGGTGACTGGTGGCCACATAGAGAGAGTCAGAGAGATGGAAAGAAAGGGGCCTAACAATAATGCTTGAGCTCCTGGATCCAGCCATTCCTGAACGGAGGTATCCCTTGATTTCCCAATTGCACGAGAGAATAGATTCCCTTTAAAAAAAATTTATTTTTAAAAATATATTTTTATTGATTTCAGAGAGGAAGGGAGAGGGAAAGAGAGATAGAAACATCAATGATGAGAGAGAATCACTGATTGGCTGCCTCCTGCACACCCCCTACTGGGATCGAGCCCGCAACCCAGGCATGTGCCCTTGACTGGAATTGAACCTGGGACCCTTCAGTCCACAGGCGGACACTCCATCCACTGAGCCAACCCGGCCAGGGCCAGATCCCCTTTTAAAGCCCAGGCGAGCTAAGTTTCTGTCGTTTGCAGCCCAGATGCTCTTGAATCACCGCCCAGACTCTTTTTCTGGCCTAAGCCCTCCTGGGCCCACCTGCGATGAGGAGGGAAGCTGGGGTGAGAAAATAGAATTGCCTTTGGGAACAGGCCGTGGTGCTTTTGGAAAAGCACTTCTACCTCATGGGGTAACCCCTCCCCCCCGCCCCCCCCCCCGGGCTGTCCAACTTCGGAGGCTGCAAGTTCTGTGCACATGAAGGGTGAGGGAGGGTGGGTGAGCCAGGGGCAGCGGGGTGGGGGATGGACAGGCTTAGCCGCTCTCCGCTGCTGACGGTCGCTAGCTAATTTTCTTCCCGACGAGACCAGAGCTGCCCTTCACCTCCAGTCCCCATTAACGGCCGCACGCTTCGTCAGCATGTTTATGACAAATTAATTACACGGAGAGAAGTCTCGCCGGAGCAGCTCTGGTGTGGGGGCCGAGGCTGGGCTCTGAGATGCTTTCTGATCGTGCTGACAAGGACCTGGTTAACCACAGACCTCGGGCAAACGTGGCGGCAAGCTGTGGGTGTGCAGCTCACCACGGAGGGCAGCCAGAGCCAGGCGCAATGAGCCAAAGCCCATGTCAAGCCCCTGGACCTGGCGGCATGTTTGCAAACCGGATAGCCAAGGCCAGAGTGATTTGGGGCCCAGGCCACCATGCTGGCCAAGATAACTTTGCCCCCAGAAGGCTGGGCAACGCCAGCCCATGGGAAAGGCCCCGGGCCCTAGCGAATCCAGGACCTGCCCGTCTCCCTGGAATCCGTGCGCAGGTGGCTGGGCTCGTTCAGAGCGCAGTGTCCCGCCCAAGTCCCAGGCGCACGTGGTCCGCTCGTTTCCTTCCCCCGCAAGGCCCTCCGCCCGCCCGCCCCCCCCCGCCCCCCACCACCCCGCCCAAGGTCAGGCCTTAGTGAGGTGAGCGTGGGACCCGATGCATTGTGGTCCAGCAGGCTGCGGGGGGTGCGACCTGGGCCCTGCGGCTGCCGGAGCACCCCTCCCATCAGCCCACTGCTCTCTGCACCACGAGGGTCCTGGGGGTCACACCGCAGACCCAGCCTTGACCCAGCCCCCGTGCTCACTCATGCTGGCCTCAGGCAGGAGGCAAGAAGGTCAGCAGTGACGTTTATGGGACACAGCTGTACAGTGCGGGGGTCGTGGCGCCGCTGGCTCCCTCCCGGCCTTGTCCGCCTTCGGCTGTTGGTTCTGAACCCCACCTCTCCCCGGACCCTGTGCTGGGGCCAGTCCACTCAGGGGCTGTCCTCTGGGGCCTCTGAATCCCGGTCTTCAAGGGTCATGGCTTCCAGGTGGGAGGTGAACGTGGACATGTCGGGGTCAGCAGGACCAGCACCATCTGGGAACTTGCCTCTGGGCTCCGCAGCTCTGGACCCGGGCGCTGGGAAGAGATGGCGCCAGAGCGCGTGAGCCGCCTCGCCTCAGTGACCAGGCGAGTTGGTTCACTGGGGACCAGGACAGTAGCTCCCTGCTCCCCCACCCCCTTGCTCTGTCCCGACCTGTATCCATGGAGACTCTGAAGGCGCAGCTCATGGAGCTGCCCCTCCAGGGACCAGCTCACTTCAGCTACGTCCTGACCTTTCCTCGCAGCTTCCTGGCATGAGGGACCACCCCCCCCCCCTCGCTCATCAGGACTCTCCCTCTTGCTCCTGGACAGGTCCCCTTGTTCGCACCCCAGGGCCTTTGCACTGGCTGTTGCTTCCACCGGCAATGCTGCCCTCAGATCTTTGCGTGGCTGGCTCAGGTGCCCCTCTTCCCAGAGCCTCTCCCGCCTGGCGCAGGCCGCCCCTCCCATCACGAGGCTGCCGCCGCCCCCGAGTGCCCCGCGTCGGGGCTGTTTTGTACAGCGTCTCTCTTGGAAACGCTTGCTTGCTTTGTGAGTTGTCCCTGTTCCTCCTGGCCCCTGATCCCCGTGGGCAGAATCATTTATCTGTTTTGCTCGTTGCCGTGCCTCCGGGAGACGGGGCTAGGACCCGTGAGTGCATGAATGGCCGCTGCCTCCTCCTCTCGGAAAGATGGACGAGGGTGGCTACACCACTGCTTCTTGAGAAGAACCAGGGGACTGAGTGGCTAAGGCCAGGCAGGTGAGGACAGGGGAGGGGACATGTTCTGGAAGGCTCCAAGGAGGGCAGCATCACAGGCGTGGGGCTGAGTAGGTCCTCCCTTCCCAGGTGGAGAAACAGGCTCAGCGCCCAGGGATGGGCTAGGTCTTGGGCTAGAAAGATCTGACCCGCACCTCTAACAGCCTCCTGACTATGACCCTCTATGCCCCCCCCCCCCCCAGCCTCCTGGAAATGGGAGGCACTACTGGTGAAGAAATGAATGAGAGAGAGAGAGAGAGAGAGAGAGAGAGAGAGAGAGAGGACTCTCAGGGGCCCACCAGGTCCCAGGCTCACCCGCGTGCTCGGCCGGCTCCCCTGGGTCCCCGCGGCTGGCCTCTGGCCCTGCCCCTGCCCCTGCTCGGCAGACACTCAGGCTGTTGCTGTTGCCGATGGCGTCCTCCTCCACGAAGCAGGGCTTGATGGGGACACTCTGGGCCGCGTCCCCCTCCCCCTCGGGGTGAGGTCCTGGTGCGGGCATTCGGATTTCTTCTGGGCCAGCAGTGGCGGCAGAGACTGTGGGTCAGCCCGAGAGAGATGGGAGGGGGGGCGGTGAGCAGCTGGGCCAGAGCCAGACCCTCAGCCTGGCTCTCAAGCCCTCCCTGCGCTGGCGCCCTGGCCCCCACCTCCCCTGGCACCTCTGTGGCCTGTCTGGGCTGCAGGCTCTCTGTCCTCTGCCCCCAGGGGGCAGCGTGGGTCCCACCTCCTCCTGCTGCCCAGCTGACCTGGTCCTCCATGTTGTGCCTGGGACTCAACCACCCCCTCCCCTGCCTCCTGCCCCTCCTCCCTCTGCCCAGAAGCTCTAGAACAGTGGTTCTCAACCTTCCTAATGCCGCGACCCTTTAATACAGTTCCTCATGTTGTGGTGACCCCCAATTTCATTGTTACAAATTGAACATAATTAAAGCATAGTGATTAATCACAAAAACAACATGTAATTATATATGCGTTTTCCAATGGTCTTAGGCGACCCCTGTGAAAGGGTCGTTCGACCCCCAAAGGGGTCGCGACCCACAGGTTGAGAACCGCTGCTCTGGAACGATATCTCCAGCTTTGGTTCACATCTTCTCGAGGCCCCCAGCCCCTGCTGTCCTGCTCCTGCCGGTCCCACCCAAACTTCGGAAAAGACTGTCCACACTCAGCCGCCTCCTCTCACTCCCCACACTCCTCTGTCCCCTCAGGTCACCGCTGACCCTGATGGCTGGACCCCATGGAGCTCCTCAGGCCTCATTGGTCTCCCCCTTCTGGAACCTGCATCCCTGGCATCTCCCTCTCAGGCCTCTCTGCTGGATTTCTCCCCAGCCTGCCTCTGATAACCAGTGACCGGGAGGGTACAGCCTAGGCCAGGGGTGGGCAAACTTTTTGACTCGAGGGCCACAATGGGTTCTTAAACTGGACCAGAGGGCCGGAACAAAAGCATGGATGGAGTGTTTGTGTGAACTAATATAAATTCAAAGTAAACATCATTACATAAAAGGGTACGGTCTTTTTTTTTTTTTTTTTAGTTTTATTCATTTCAAACGGGCCGGATCCGGCCAGCGGGCCATAATTTGCCCACGACTGGACTAGGACTTCTAGGCATCATCGGCTGATGGGCACCAGGTCCTTTCGGTGGCTCCTGTCCTCCACCCTCCTAAATGCCATCCCAGTCGGCCATCTCTCTGTCCCCCCTTCAGTTGCCCCGACCTCTGCTGCCGAACGCCCATTGTACCGATGAAAACACTGAGGGCTCCTGATGGGCGTAATAAGGCTAGGAGCCTGAGTACTATCTCTAAAAGCCCCCCCAGCTCACCACTGGTGGGTGGAAAGGAATTTCACATTACTGCTCTCTCTATGCAAAGACTGGTTTAGGATCCCTCCTCTGAGGAGCCAAATGGGGAGGGGATGGGGGAAACATGCCTTAGCCCCCCGATACCT
>NW_005871203.1:2103599-2136883 GCF_000147115.1 Myotis lucifugus
CTCAGTGCCGCAGCCCTCGGAAGGAAGTCCCTCTGGTGTAAGCGCATGCACTAACCAGCTCAGAGCCTCCGGCACTTCTCTCAGTGCTGCTTTTCATGGTGACCTTCCTGGTTCCCACATGAGGTGATGCTGCACAAATTTACTCTACAATACATCTGAGCAGAATGAAAGGGAAACCCTTTAACATGGAGTCAACAGTCAGACATGGGCCTGGCTGGAACCGGGGGGCGGGGGGAGGCTCAGAGGATTGACGTTGGGCAAGCGTTGATCTAGATTTTCAGACAAAGTTCTTCATTTCACAGCTGGGGAAACTGAGGCCCAGAAGGGGGAAGGGTTCTGTAGAAGTCTCAGGGAGTGTTCCCACTTGGGGGCTGATGCTCTCACTGTTGTCCCCTCTCACCACAGTGCCTGCAGGGCCGTATTTCATCATGACTGGGGTACCACTGGCGAGAGGCATTCCAGTGCTAGAGATGTGACGATGTGGAGAACACAGTGTGTCTCCGAATAAACAGAACGCTGCAGTGGCCCCTGTGGCATCCTCCTGAGGGGAGTGACCCGAACTGCTTCTCATGGGAAGAGATCGGTCCCCTGGGAATGAGGCGAACGGTATTGGAATGAAAGGGAATCAGGAAGATTCGATCCAGGCATGAGAAAGACGCCCTCACTCTCAGGAGGCCGTGAAGGAGGACCGTGGTGATCTGAAGGCCGCCCTTTCTCCTTGGAGGGTTGACTGCCCCCTGTTCCCTGACCCACCCAGACAGAGCAGCTGCCCCAGGTCCTCCCAGGGCATCTCCCAGGGGACTCACCACTCTCCGAAGGGGCCATTAGTTTCATGATGGTGTTCCCATGTCCAATCTGGACGGCTTCGGAGTTCTGGATGGAGATGTGGCTGTGGGGTGCGTTCTGACAGATCATGACAGGGCTTTGCTGGTAAATGATGGTGGGGGCCCTGGGAGTCCCTGTGGAATAACATGCCACTCAACCCCTCCGCATCCCCCGACGGATCTGGGGCTCCAACTGCCGGCTGGCAGCACCACGTCTCCTGGCAAGCCTGGACATAGAGTCCTAGTGCCCACCGCGGTGCTGAGTCCGGAGCCCCTAGCCAGGAACGGGCATGTCTGACAAATGCCACTGGCATCTCGGATGACCCTCCCCTGGACATCGTCACCCTGCCTGAGTGTCCTCTGCTGCCCCAAGAGGATCGGGGAGCTTCCTGCTCACCTGCCCTCTGCCCCCCTCCCTTTGAGCAGCCACACGCTGACCGTGAGCGCCCTCCAGCCAAGGCCAGCGGCTGTCCACAGATAAGCTTTGCTTGCCTCCCAAGGCATTTTTAAGAATTTGCCTTTGTGACCAGTGTTTAAAATCCACCTGCTGTCGCAGGGCGTCATTCCTAGGCTGCTGAGGACCCTTGGAGCAGGGGTGTCCGCCCACGCCGGCCAGATGGGCACCTGCCCGGGGCTTCGCCCCTGCACACACGGGCCACATTCCCACCTCCGTGGGCCCTGGGCTCTTGTGTCTTTGTGGGCCCACTTCCTCCATTAAACATATTTTTTAAAATTATATGTTATGACTGCATTGGGATAAAGACATATAATCTAGGCGAGAGTCGTTATTATGATTATAACGTTCACTGTTTTCTTCTGATTTTAAGAGAAATGGGAACATTTCTGTGGGCCTGTAAAAGGACCGTGGGCTCGAGGCCCTGCGACTGCTGCACCTGGTGGATAAGTCACCCTGGGACTCCGCCCCCCGGCTATCTGAGCCCAGCCTGGTCTCCTTCAGCAATGCCAACTCCAAGTTGGGCAAAGTGCCTACAGAACTGTCAGCAACCTCAGGCTGAGCCCTGCGCCCAGGCCAATACAGCCAGGAGTGGGCCGCCCCTCCCAGCCCCTTGCCTTCTGCAACTACAGCCTCAGGCCCCGCCTCCAGGAGGCCCTCCCTGGTTACTCCCCCGTCGTGCTCCTCCCTCCTGGAACCCCTTCCAGTGACTGGTCAGCAAGACAAGTGCAAGCTTCTGGGAGGTTCTGAAGGTGGAGCAGGCCGAGTGCTCAGCAGGGTGCCCAGCAAGGAACACAGGTTGGGCATCAGAGTGTGTCTTTCCCTGCCCTGCCCAGGGAAGCATGTAAGGGCCTACCTGGTTGATAAATTGCCCATGTTTTTGAATTCTTGTCCAAGTCCAGAAGGTGCTTTTCCTGCATGGCATACAGGTATGGGTTGACATCCTTTGACGTCTTCATCCCCAGGGACCGGGCGATGCTCACAGCCCTCTGGGGCCCGCTGGCTTCCAGCAACCGTAAGATCTGTCCCTGCAGCTCTGTGGGCGGCAGGAGGGTGGGTGGTTAAGGAGGACTCGGGAGTTTGAGTCTGCTCCACTGCTTACTAGCTGTGCGACCCTGGGCAGCCGCAGCCCCTCTGAGCCCGTTCCCTCGTCCATCAGACACGCATAATCACTGCCCACGGAGGCTGTCCTGGGGCTGGGGACGGCACCGAGCCTCCGGGCGCGCCTGGCGCACGGGCTGCACAGTGATGTCAGCTCCCGACCAGAGGAATCGATCCTCGGGCCGTTAGCTTCTTCCACCGCAGAGACTGAGCGCTGCCTCAGGGCGCTTAGTGGGAACCTCCCGGTGGGGTGGGAGGGTCACGGCCCTGAACTCTCATAGCAGGTCCTGTGGTGAAGGAAACAGGCCCTTGTCCCAGCAGCTGAAAGGAAGCCAGTGCTTCCGAGGTCACCCAGCTGAGAGCCAGGTTTCTGGGAACTGCAACTGTGTCTTGCAGGGTCCCGTCTGCTGGAGAGAGGAAGACGGCCAGGGGTGGAGGAGCAGGAAGGGGACGGGACTCTACCAGGCGAAGGCGGAGGGCATCGCGAGCTCTGATCCGGCCCTGCCTCTTTCCAGCTGTGTGGCTGCCCTGCTACCTAACTTCTCTGGGAAAAGGGGGTTGAGTGCCGTCTCTTCCCATCGAGGGAACCTTGGGTGCGCCCTGGCCCATTGCAAGCACTTGACCAATGTCAGCTCTTTTGGTCTGTGGGCTACAGAACTGGCTAAGAGGATCTAGTGCAGCGGTTCTCAACCTGTGGGTCGCGACCCCTTTGGCGGTTGAACGACCCTTTCACAGGGGTCGCCTAAGACCATCCAGCATATCAGATATTTACATTACGATTCATAACAGTAGCAACATTACAGTTATGAAGTAGCAACAAACATAATTTTATGGTTGGGTCACAGCATGAGGAACTGTATTTAAAGGGCCAGAAGGTTGAGAACCACTGATCTAGTGTGACGTTAACTTTGTTCTATCATCATCATCATCATCATTGTCATCATTACTTTCTGTTATTATTGTACTTTGCTGAGCACCTACTATGTGCTGGCACTAGGCTGAACCCTTTGCATCTAATCCTCTCGAAACCCTACGAAGCAGCCCTGCTCTGTCTCCATTGGCCAGAAGAGGAAGTGAAGGCACGATGAGGGGGCATTATGCACCCGGAGGGGCAGAGCCTGTATTCAAACCCAGGCCCAAATCCAGGCTTGTCTGTTGCCAGGACTGCTGGTGCTGGGTACCCCCCCCCCCCCAGGTTGGCAGGTTACCATGGCTGGGCTGGGCCGGCTCTGCGGGAACCATTTCTCCAGGCCCACCCTCTCTTAAGCTCCATTTCGCAGAGTCATCTCGATCCACTTTCAACTTCTCTTTCATCCGGTAGAGAACACGGTTGATGTCCTTCCTGGGCACTTGGCATTCCTTTTCCAGCTGGGCAGCCTTCACAGGGGTGCCAGCGCCCTTCAACGCCTGCAGGATCCTCTGCTCAAGGTCTGGGAGAGGAGAGAGGGGCAGGGAGAGAACTGAGTGCCCAGGTTGGAGCCTGGCTAGAGGCTCAGGGGCAGGGGAGGCCCACGGGGGAGGGGCCCAGGGCAGAGTCCGAGCAGACATCCACCAAAGACACTTCTGTTCAGTGAGAGGCTCATGGGCTGCTCAGAAATGACCTTGGCTGGACAGCCTGGTGACCGAAGGAGGCATCCAGGCCTTTCACGGGTCCTCCACTTGCTGAGAGTGGCTAGAAGGCAGGTGGATGCTTAGCTCTCAGGTGTCCTCAGAGCAGAGGGGAGTGGAGGTGGCAGGATTCGGAGAGTGAGGGCAGGGGGGCAGGGGAGAGGGGAGGGGGGAGGGGCAGTGGGCCACTCTGTTCCCAGATCCCAGCCACCTCCTCCCTTCAAAATCTGCCCTCCTCAGGCTCGCCCTCCCTGCCTGTGTGGTTTGCCCTGGAAATACTGCTCCTGGCTCCCTTGAGTCCCCTCATCTCCTCTTCTCTGCTTCCACCTCCTCCGGGCAGGATCCCCCCCCACCAAGGGGATATGCGTTCAGGATGCAGAGGGCGCTGTGGGCGGCAGGTCACCCATCAGGAGGAAACCTGGGCCCCAGCAGCCCCGAGGGAAATGCGACGCGGGTCCTTCTTGGGAAGCCAGGTCCCCTTCCAGGGAGGTGGCCCTAGCGAGTCCTCCGCTCTGGTTTATCCGGCTCCTCAGCGGCAGCACTAGTGGGAGTGGACCCTCCGGCTCAGCGCTACAGCCCGGCTGCAGCTCGCCTTTGTCACAACGCTTTCACCTGCCGGCAGGTGAAGCGCAGTTAGAGCACCTGGGGGCGCCCACTCCTTCACCCACTGCTACCCCGAGCAGTCATCAGCCGCCAGACCCTCCTCCATCAACCACACAGGGCTCTGCCTTGTCCTAAAAAGAGTTTGGATTCTTGAAAAGCCGGCCCCTGGTCAGCCTCCTCCCGCCCCCTCCACCCTGACTGCAAAGGCAAGTGAAGGGAGCGAGGCCCCAGCAGCTGGGAGGCTGTGAAATGGACGAGGTACAAGTGGCGCGTGATAAGGAAGGGGAAGCCACAGAGAAGAAGTAGCACGTGGTTACCGAGTGGCCTCGACTGGTACCTGCGTGTCCCTTGGGGAGCATGTCAGGACCCTGGGAGCCAATCCACCTAGACCAGTGGTCGGCAAACTCATTAGTCAACAGAGCCAAATATCAACAGTACTTCTTCAAAACAGACTCGCCCAGGCCGAAAACCTACTTCTACGCGTGGGCCACGAAGTTTCAATCGCACTGTATGCGCGCCCCCACGTGGTATTTTGTGGAAGAGCCACACTCGCCAGCCGCAGTTTGATGACCACGGACGTAGGCCACACCCTGCCCTCCCCTCCCTACACCCTCTTTGCCTCCTTTTTGTTCTCCGAGGCTGGTTTCCCAGGTGTGAACCCCGGCTCTGCCACCTCCTGGCTGTGTGACTCTGTGCCTCAGTTTCTCCACCTGTGAAGTGGGGTAACAGCAGCTCCTTCAAAGGTTGTGGTGAGGATGGAATGAGCCAATGATAACAGAAACAGCAACTAGAGACCAAAACCCCACCCGCAGTCCGCAGCCCCCAGCCCCCAGCCCGCAGCCCCCAGCCCCCAGCCCGAAGCCCCCAGCCCCCAGCCTGCAGCCCGCAGCCCCCAGCCCCCAGCCCGCAGGCCCCAGCCCGCAGCCCCCATGGGCACTCTAGAACCCAGGGATTGCTCAGTGCCGGCCCCTCCGCTAGGGCCTTGGGAGTGAAGCTCTCAGGAAGAGGGCAGCGGGGGAATGTGTGTCTCTTATCAAAGCGGCTTGTGCTGCTTCTCAAAATGAGTGTGAAGACGGCGCTCAGCCCCCAGCATCAGCCGGGTGCCCTGAGGTTTTTGCCTCTCAGGGCCTTGGTGGTCTCAGGTGTGAAATGGGAACATGGCAGCGCTCACCACTGAGGTGATTGTGAAATGCCTGGGGCGTGTGGCCAGGCACCTAGGGCAGGGCCAGCCTCCCAGCCCAGCCCACACTCTCTCCTCTTCCTGGGCACTGTGTGCTCCTGGGTATGGTCGCTCTCATTGCTGTAATCAGTCCCCCCAGGTCCCACCATCCAGTGGGAGGGAGTACTAGTACCTGTCTCATCGATGTCTGCAGACGCCTGGGCCATGCTGACAGCAGCGGATAGGAGCCCGGGGAGACTTGGGGGCCTTGCGAAGGTGGGCTGGTCGAGGCTGGTGTCCCTGTGTGGCTGAGGCTGGGCTTCTGGCAGCTGTGACGGGAGGCTGGCTTCACGGGCAGGCACCAGCTGTTTACACCCCGGAAACAGGCCTAGAAAGCCGGGACTGATCAGCATTGTGGAGAAAAAGAAAACGAAACTTCTGTCTGTGGCTTTCGAAAGAAACAAAATTGAAAGCAGAATGGATGAGTAAGCGGGCGTGGACTAGATGCTGGAGGGTAGAGCTGAGTAACTTCCAGGTGCCACTGATGTCCACCCGACCCCCCCGCACCCCACAGAGGCGAGGACCCTGGATGCCCATGATCGTGTGCACTTCAAAATGACAACTCTCGTTAATGAACACCTACCGTGTGCTTTCAAATCTCATGGGCCCTCTACTCACCTACAGGGTCGGGACTAGCACTGGCCTCTTCTCTCAGTGAGGACACTTGTTCAAGGCCACAGACATGCTTGGGCCCTAACCCAGCCCCTCCCCACACATGTACTGGCTCTGTGACCGTGGGCACGTTAATTAAACTTTCTGTGTCTCCATTTACTTCCAGTCACAGTCATGAGCACCACTGGGTGCCCGCATGTGTCAGGCAAAACACCCATCGCTTTTCTGAGTGATCCCCAAGCCGTCCAGAGCCATGTTCTCTTTCAGGTAATAGAGGGGAAACCGAGGCCTCCAGAAATGCAGGGCGCTGTGTGAGGCCGCCAAGAGGATCAAGAACGCAGCCCAGGAAGTCCCTGGGCCCGAGGTACCAGCTCAGGCCTGGGCGGGCTAGGGACATCCCCGCTCCCTCGGGGCACACTCACCGGGCAGCCGCTCTGCAAACGCCGGGGTCGGGGTCGACAACACCAGCGACAGCAGCGAGGGAGCGGGTCCCGGGCTCGCCCAGAGGTGGCCTTTGCAGAGCCAGCAGAAGGCCCGATGCCCAGTCCACAGCAGATCGACGCACTCCAACCTCCGGGGCGGGGCCAAGCGTGCCAGGTGATGTCATTGGCAGGGGGTGGTGGTGGAAAGTGAGACCAGCCATAAAACCAGGAAACCACAAGGGTGCTTTTGTTTCCCTTTTATGTAAATCCGAAGAAACCCGTATCTCTATATGCACTGATGAGGTTAACTGTAAAGGCAGGGTGGTTGCGGGTGTGGAGGAAGATTGTGGAAAGGGCTATGGGTGAGCCCCGGTGGATGCTGGGAGGTGCCGTGCCGGGACCGGCCACCAGGTGGCGCCCGCTCACCAACCCGGGCGCTGGCCCACCTCCCTTTGGCCCCTCTGATTGAGGGGGGACCTCCCACCCATCATCTCCCCAGGGAAACCTGAGTCCATCTGGCACGACCTCGGCTTCTCCCCCGTCCTCTCCTCCTCAGGCTCCTTAGCTCCTCCCAGGGTGCAAGCAGCAAGCCCAGGCCTTGACCCAGGTGCCTGGCCTCTGGGACTTGCAGGCCAGGCTGAGGGCACGCTTCATCCTGAGGGTCCAGTTGGCTTCTGGAAGGACCACTTAGGTTTCAGTGGCGACGGCTGGCCACCGGGCAGTGTTTGGATGGCCCTTCCTGTCCCCACTGCCCCATCCCGAAGCCACGTGTGGCCTCCGCCCTGGCTCTCTGAGTGGTCCCCGGAACCTGCGGCAGGAGCCACTGGGAAAGGCCACGCACCTGGGAGGTGCCGCCTGGACAAGGGTTCTGTCTCGCCTTCTTCTCCAGGGCAGGCCCTGCTTCTCCCTGTGGGTCAGGACCTCTCTGAGTCTTAGTTTCTTCAACTGTAAAACAGAGATGATAAAGAAGAAGAAGCATGTCTATATGATACTCGGTAGGTTCTCACAAGTTAGAAAATGTGCTGGATGCATCTCTACCATATAACTTTGGGCAAAAGAAAAAAAAGGCAAGAGAGAGAGAGAAAGAAAAACAATTGAACATGGGTGGGTTCCAACTTCCCTAGCATTGCACAGCACGTCTAGAATTCATGGGAGCCATGAACCTGCTGTGAGCGTCTCACCACACTGAGTGGGATTCTCACTTTTGAAGATTTGGATTATCTTTTATTTCTCTTCTCAGTTTAAGAGATTTTCAAGGTAATTTTGACTTTAAAGATGATCTTTAACCCAAATATTAGTGGCTTACCCCATCCAGACCCTTCTTTCTTTTTTTCTCCTCAACAGTCTGATAGGTGGGCGGTCCAGGTTTGGTGTGGCACATCATGAGGTTAGGACCCAGGCCCCTTCTATCTTGTTGCTCTGCCATTTGTGGCCTCCATTCCAAGATTGGCCTTGAGTTCTAGAATGGCTGCTTAAGCTCCAGCCATCACATCTGCATTCCTTCCATCAGGAAGAAGGAAGGGGAAGAAGGACATGTATCTCCCTTTGAAGAACACTTGGAAGTTGCACGCATATTCCACTGACATCCCATTCAGCTCATGTCCTGGCAAGGGAGGCTGGGGAAAATGGTCTTTATGCTGGTCCGCAATGCACCCAGCTAAAATTGGGGCTTCTAGTACTTAAAAATACGGGACAACAGATATTGGAGGATACCTAGCTATCCCTTCCATTGAGAGGCTCAGGTGTTCCTCCACGGAAGGAGCGAAGGTACCTCCTCTGTGCCTTTAGGCATGGCCATTCGTGGGGCCTATTTATTGATAGGTCCGAGTTCAAGGGCAGTTTCCACACTCTCAGAGCCTGCCACCCAGGGTGGAAGGCAAAAGGGGAGAGGAAGGGAGGCAGGGACACCAATTCCCCCTTACCCCCCTAGGAAGGTCCTCAAAGGCCACAGGAAATCCCAGATGGCACCACAGACTGCTGGATCCCAAACCTCCTTTTGCCCTGAAAAGCAGACTCGTTTTCTATGGCTTGTGTTTTTCTAGAAACTGTTAGGAACTCTCTGCCCAAACCAGATGCTAATGACACGTTACTGATCTCGAGTCTTTAGATGTCTCCCTCGCTCTCTTTTCGAAGAGATATGTTTACCGCACATCGTGTTGTTGAAACCCAGTCTCCTTTCTCCCGGGCAGCCTGGATGTTATCTTCACATTTCTCCTGTGCATTCATCTCAAGGGTCAGAAGGCACCCAATGTGGGAAATGACATGTCTTTGGTCAAGGGCAAAGGTCAGAGAGCTGGAGGTGGCCAGAGGGGATTGCACAAGGTCCCAGGAGGTAGAGGAGGAGGGAGAGAAACCTAGACCAAGCAAAGCTGCTGCATCGAAGGCTCTGTTCACTGCCCTTCAAGACAGAGCTCAGTCACCCATGTCCCCAGAGTCAGGCAAACCTGGGGCTCTGGTCCTGGCACCCCCACCTTTTAGCTCTGTGCCCGGAGCCAGCCACCACTCGTTCTGAGCCTCAGTTGTGGGGTTGTTGTTCAGTGAGATCATGGCCTGAAGGTTCTAGCAGAGCACTGAGAATGTAGCATGTGCTCATTACACAGGAGCTGGTTATGTCATTATAGGATCTGCAGCTGTCCCTCTCTCAGGTGACGGAGCAGTCCCATTTATTCAGCGGGTCATTCACCAAATGATTTCTGTGCCTTCTTAATCCCAGGCCACACCTTGGGGCCTGTCCCGGGAAGGGGGAGTGGAGAAAGTCCCCCTCACTGGTTCCTGGTTCCGCTTCCCACTCTGGCTGCAGAAGAGGCCACATTGCCCAGTCCAGGGATTGACAGGTGGTTCAGTTTGAGTCCCAGGTCCCCCCATCCCCAACTCTCAGCAGTGATGCATAGGCAGGTGGATAGGCAGGTGGTACTGAGTTAGGGAGCTGGGCAGGGCCGGGAATTAGCTGTGGTAGTAACTTGAGATTTTTCCCAGGGGCAAAGGAAGGGGAACTGGAGGATTTTCACCCCAGTGGAGATGGGGATTTGGAAAGGTGTCCTAGGGCTGAAAGTGGGCAAGGGAGAGGGGTGTGGCCAGCACTGGGCTGCTCGGGCTCCTTCCTCTCCCACCAACTCTTTTCGGAAAGCCAACAAATATACTGGAATAAATTCACATCTTTTATTTTTATAATCAAACTAGAGGCCCATTGCATGAAGAGATTCATGCAATAGGCCTTCTTCCCCTGGATGCCGGCAACAATTTTCCTCCAGCACCCGGGACCCAGACCTTTGCTCCAGCCACAGCGGAGAAGGCAAGCCTCTTCAGTCTTCAGTCCAGGCTGAGCCTTCAGTCTTCGCTCTGCGCCTGCACATGCAAATTAACCACCATCTTTGTTGGGTTAATTTGCATACTCATCCTGATTGGCTGGTAGGCATAGCAGAGTGACACCAATTTGCATATTTCTCTTTTATTAGTGTAGATGATTTCTAAAAATAATTTCATTTCCAAAATTATTTGCCTACAAGAAATTCATTTAATTACAATTAGCCACAAATTCTTCACTGAGTGTCCAGGAGTCTTGGGAATTCTCTCAAAGTGGGGCGACTTCACCTGTAAGTTTGTTTCAAACAATTAAGTGTAATGAAATTTTTTATGATGATTAAATGAAACAATTAGTGAACTTGACATGTTAGGTTTTCTAGGCTTTTAGTTAAACACGTATAGATCCCGAACGTGCAATGCTTCCCCCACCCCTATATTTTGCAGCTCAAACATTTTCAAAGGCTTTTGGAAGCCAGAGGTGCTAAGACTGCTACTCCCAGAAGGGAAAATGAAGGAAATGGGGAGACACATCATAAGAGAGAGGAGTCCCCGGGGTTGTGGCCCGGGGTGAGTACTGGTGGCAGTTTCAGAGGGGCGGGATTTGAATCTGGATCAGATAGCCACAGCGCCAGCCAAATGGCTCCTATGCTTGGTGGCTCCGCTGGCCACCCCGGTGAAGAGCAGGCCGGAGAAGCCGAACACCATGGATCTAAAACAATCCAGTTTTAAACTTGTTCACTCAATCAAGTTAGATGCTTTTAAAGACAAATTTAATTATTCTGAGCTCAATGAAAGCCTTTTAATAAGCTGAACACCATGATTTCAGTCTCTGCCCGCAGGGCCACCAGTCAAGGCAAGGAGGGAGCACAGAGGGGAGGGAGGGAAGCTGGTGGAGGGAATGTGGGAGGAAATGTGGGGGAGGGGCACAGGGTCCCAGCAGGAGGCCCGCATGCACGCACACACACACGCACACGCACACACATGTGCACACACAGATGGGCATTTGTTTTAGAAATGTATTTGCACATTTAAACCCATCATTTGTTCCAAAGCATCTGATTGTGAAGCTTTTTATAATATTTTGTTTTATTTTTGGAAGCAGCTCTTTTTCTTCGGGACAACTGTACAGAGTGCGAAGGAAAACGCGAGCCGCTTGGCAGACGCCCTGTGTGCTCTGCCTCCCTTGCTGGCTCACACTTTCCTCGCGCTCTGAGCGTCCCGTCGATGCCTGCGACAGGAAGCCAGACACACATGCTGAAACAATTTCAACAAATACCAACTCAGAACCAACTCCCAGGGCTGGTGCAGGCGCTTCTGCCTCCCCGCTGGTGCGAAGGAGACAGCTCGGCTGCGCAGTGCGAGAGTTGCCGTGTTTATAAACAGCTTTCTTTTTCAGCATTAACGCATTCACTTGTCCAGTGTAATGGCCTCTGCTGTTTTTATTTTTAAGATATATTTTTATTGATTTCAGAGAGGGAGGAAGAGGAAGAGAGAGATAGAAACATCAATAATGAAAATCATTGATCGGCTGCCTCCTGCATGCCCCCTGCTAGGGATTGAGCCCACAACCCAGGCATGAGCCCTGACCAGGAATCGAACTGTAACCTGGGTCATAGGTCAACACTCAACCACTGAGCCATGCCAGCTGGGTGGCACTTGCTGTTTTTAGCTACCTAGCAGACAACCTCCTTCTCTGGTAAAATTGCCCCAATTTTCCTTTTTTATTGATTGATTTTAGAGGGACAGAAGAAGGGAGAGAGGGGAGAGAGAGAGAGAGAGAAAGAGAAAGAGATAGAAACATTGATTTGTTATTCCACTTATTCATGCATTCATTGGTTGATTTTGTATGTGCCCTGCCCAGGGATTGAACCCACAACCTTGGCATATGAGGATGACACTCTAACCAGCTGAGCTGCCCTGCCAGGACTCTCAATTTTCCTTTTGAGAATCACTTCTCTCCCTTCTCAATCCATGTGGATGGAAGGGAGCTGACCCCACCTCCAGGTTCAGGACAGGGCATGTGACCCAAACCTGGCCAATCAGAGCACTTGCTTCTGAGGCTCAGTTTAGGGATGGGCATGTGATCTAAGCCAAGCCAATGGGATTTAATTCTGGGACTTTTGGTGGAAGAATTGGAAACCAATTTCTTCTCGTTTGATTTAGAGCTGTCAGAAATGAACCGGGGAGAAGACGCCACCAGGACAGGAGAATCTGCTTGAAAGGAGAACCAGTAGACAGAGGAGAAGCTTGGTGGTGGGGGACCGACACCTTCCTAACGTTGCATGTGCACATCTGTACCTGGTGGTGTGTGATCTAGCCCAGCTCTGGCCTGTTGCTTTTCAGTTACAAAAGTCAACAATTCAGACCTAGTAAACACGTTCAATAGGGTTGCAGGATACAATATCCTATCTAAAGGATAAAGAGGGAATATGCAAACTGACCATCATGCCATCACAGATATGGTGGCGCCCACAGCCACAAGATGGCGGCGCCCAGTCCCCTCAGCCCCGCCGGAGTCCCCCAGTCCTTTCAAACCCACTGAGGGGGTAGCAGGCGCATGGTGCAGCTGGACCCACCCTCAGCCCTGCAGCCGCCCAGGGCCAGCCCGAGGTGCAGGCAAGCCTCAGATGTCAGCTGCCCAGCTGCCTAGGGCTGGCTTGAGGTGCAGGCAAGCCTCGGATGGTGGCTGCCCAGCCACCCAGGGCCGCCCGAGGCTCAGGTAACCAGGGCCGGCCGAGGCTTGTGCTACTGGCAGTGGCAGCAGCAGAAGTGTGATGGGAGTGTCACCTTCTCCTGATCACCAGGTCACCTCCCACCCCTGAGGGCTCCCGGACTGTGAGAGGGGGCAGGCTGGGCTGAGGGACCACCCCTCCAGTGCATGAATTTTCATGCACCAGGCCTCTAATCATCATATAAAATAAACTGCATTCTTACAGACTAGCAGTGAAAGATTCAAAGTAAAATTTGGGGGAAAAAATTCCATTTACCAAAGAATCAAAAAGAACAAATTACTTAGAAATAAATTTAGCAACTCCCCCCCACCCCCCACCAACCATTCAAGACTTATACTGAAAACAACAGACCATCACCAAAAGGAAGTTGAATAAATTCTACATAAGTGGAAAGACCTCCTGCACTCATGAGTCGGAAGGCTTAATATCCTGAAGGCAGCCACAGTCCCTAAACTGACCTCTACAGATTCAAGGTCATCCTTATTGATACCCCAGCTGGCTGTTGTGCAAAAACTGAAAAGCCGATCCTCAAATTCATAAGAATCCTGGGATATGCAAAATGATCTTGAAATATGAGAACAGAATTGGAGGATTCGTGAAAGTTCCTGCAAAGTTACCATAACAAGGATTGGGTAGAGCTGACATAAGAGACACAACTCAGTGAAATCGAATTGAGAGCCCAGAAATAAGCCCTACCGCTCTGGTGGGTTGATTTTGACAAGGATGCTGAGACAACTGAACAGGGCAAAGAAGAGTCTTCAACAGATGATGCAAGGAAACCTGGACACCCATGTGCAGAAGAAAGGATTTGCACTCCTTATGCCAAGTGCAAAAATTAACTCAAAATAGATTGAAGACCTAAGTAGAAGAGCTAACCCTAGAAACCTCTTAGAGGAAACAGGTATAAATTTGCATAACCTTGAGTTTGGGCAATGGTTTCTTCAATATAATATAACACCAAGAAACCAATCTATATAATGAAGAGCCAGGGTCATAACTACCCAAGGCTTGACCAGATCAGAAGTCAGTGCTGGGTCGCTTTGGGAGCCCCGACCCAGCACTGACTACCAAGGGGGCTGTGGATCAGGCCCAGAGAGAAGCCTGCAGAGAGAGAGGCAGGGTCTGATCCGTAGCCTCTGTGGCAGCCATTGATCAGAACTTGCCTCTCTTTCTCTCCTGGCCTGGCCAACAGCCGTGTCTCCATTTCTCTCCAGGCCTCCACCGGGGCTGCTGATCAGCCCCGCCTTTCTGATCAGGCCCCATTGATAGGCCCAGAGATGCTGACTGGCATAGAAACTGACCAATCAGAACCAAATTGGCCATTAGAGGAGGGCATTTGGGGACAAGATCAGGCTGGCAGGGGAGGGCAGTTAGGGGCGATTAGGGAGGCAGAGGCAGTTAGGGGCTATCAGGCAGGCAGGCAGAGAGGTTAGGGGCGACCAGGCAGGCAGGCAGAGGCAGTTAGGGGTGATCAGGCAGGCAGGCAGGTGAGTGGTTAGGAGCCAGCAGTCCCAGATTGTGAGAGGGATGTCTGACCACCGGGGGGTCCCCAATTGGAATGGGTGCAAGCTGGGCTGAGGGAACGCCCCGGCCCCCGTATGAATTTTGTGCACCGGGCCTCTAGTAAAATAAATAAGTAAGCTGGACTTCATGAAAATTAAAAACTTTGTGCTTCAAAGAACACTCTCAAGAAAGTAAAAAGAAAACACAAAGAATGGGAGAGTTTTCCTGCAAACTATATCTAGCAGGGATCTAGTATCCAGAATACAGACATATTACAATTCAACAATAGAAGACAGGTCACCCAAATAGAAAATGGGCAAAGGGCCCTGGTGTGGCTCAGTTGGTTGGAGCGTCATCCCTGTTGGGGCACATACAGGAGGCAACTGATCAATGTTTCTCTCTCACCTCTCTCTTTCTCTCTCTCCCTCTCCCTCTCCCTCCCCCTCTCTCTTTTCCTCTCTCTAGGTTCAATAAAAAAAAATGGGCAAAGGGTTTGAATAGACGTTTCCCCAAAGAAGAAATGCAAACATTCAATAATTAGGTCAGTGGTTCTCAATCTGTGGGTCGCGACCACTTTGGGGGTCAAACGACCCTTTCCCAGGGTCACCTAAGACAGTGGTCGGCAAACTGCGGCTCGCGAGCCACATGTGGCTCTTTGGCCCCTTGAATGTGGCCACAAAGTTTCAATCGCACTGTACGTGCGCACCTGCACGTGGTATTTTGTGGAAGAGCCACACTCAAGGGGCCGCAGTTTGCCGACCACTGGCCTAAGACCATCGGAAAACACATATATAATTACATATTGTTTTTGTGATTAATCACTATGCTTTAATTATGTTCAATTTGTAACAATGAAATCGGGGGTCACCACAACATGAGGAACTGTATTAAAGGGTCTCGGCATTAGGAAGGTTGAGAACCACTGAATTAGGTGAAAACATGCCCGCCATCGTTCATCCTCAGGGAAATGCAAGTCAAAACCACAATGAGATTCCACCTCACCCCCACCAGGATGACCTTAAAAATAATACTTTTTAAAAGGGAAAGAGCAGATGCTGGTGAGGGTGTGGGAACTGGGGCCCTCATACATGCTGGTAGGATGCGAATTGGTGCTGCTGATGAGGAAGACGGTTTGGCAGATCTTCAAAAAGTTAAATATAAAACTGCCATGTGACCCAACAGGCCAGTTCCTCTCTGAGGATGAGAAGTGGAAACACATGTCCGTACAGAAACTCGTACATGAGTATTCAGAGCGGCATTACTCAGACTAGCCAAACGTGGAGACTACCCCAAGTTCATCAACTGAGCAATGGATAAACGACTGCAATAATCCACCCATACAACGGAATGGTACTCAACGGAGAAGTGTATTGATGCTTGCGACAGCATGAATGGGCCTTGGGAAACACTAGGCTAAGGAAAAGCAGCCAGACACAGAATATAAGGAAAAGATCACATATTGCATGACCCCACTTACAGGAAATGTTTGAAGTAGGCAAATCTGTGCAAACAGGAAGTGGATTGTGGCTGCCCGGAGCTGGGGAGGGACTGGAATGGAGTGAGGTTTTATTGGGGATGATGCGAACGTCCTGGAATTCGATCCTGGGGATGGCTGAACAACTTCGTGCCTGTACTAAGCCCACTGGACGTTAAAGGTGAATTTCAGAGTATGTAAATTTTATCTCAATTTCTAAAAAAAGAGAACTTTTTTTTTTTTTACAGAGAACTTCTGTTTCCGGTTTGAGGTGCAAACAGCCTGGAAGTCATCACTCTTATGCTCACAAGAAGAAACAGATGGACCAACTAAAAATCAACAACTTTTCTTTACCCACAGAGAATGGAGGCCATGGGACAAGCCTCCACCTGAAATCTGCAGACGATTGAGTCCAGACGGTCACAGCTGAGCTGCGTCCAGGCGCTGGCGTGGGGCTCTGAGGGGAAGCTTGGGCCCTTTTCTCGGCCGCATTCTGATGGCCTGTGCGATGTTCCTAACCATTTCTCGGTGCCCCACTCCGTACCAGGCCACACCCACCGCCCTCCCTGGTCGTTGTGCACAGCGAGGCTCAGCCTCCCCTCCAGGGCATCGCTTTGCCCGTCAGCGCCGCCCTGCCAAGCCCCCTGGCGTCCTGTGCTCACGCAGCCGCCTGGCTCACCCTCTCCCTCCTTTCCTTCCTCGTGCCTCTGAGCGCAATAATGCAGCCGTCGGCAACCTCCCTCTCGCTTCTGACAGCCCACTCTCGCCCTCTCGGAGTGGTGGTGTGGTCCCAGGTGAGTTCTTTGAGGTCTGGGGTTGGGCCTGATGCACTGGCACCCCAGGAGCCTCCTCAGCGCCCCAACGAGCAGCCACCTTCTGTCATGACTTAGCATCACGCTTGTAATCTAATAGATGCTCCAAAAACACCAGCTGTTCTGAGTTCAGTCATTATTCTGGACGGATACGGCTGCACTGCTTGGGCTGTTCTCAGAAGTGTGTGTGTGGGGTCTCCTTCCCATCGGAACCCAGGGCTCCCCTCCCCGCTGGGAAAGGCTCCTCTGTCCTGACTCCCTGGGGGAGGTGCTGGCTGTGTGCTCAGCCCAGGACCTACAAACCGGCCCAGAAGCTCCAGTGGACTGGGTTACAGGAAACCCATCCTGGGAGCCTGTTAGTAAGAAAAGCAGCTCACATTTGCATGTGGCCGGCACCCTTCTGAGGACTTATCGTATCAGACACCGAGCGCGACCAGCTCACAGGTTCCGCCATCAACCCATTCTACAGATGAGGTGGCTGAGGGTCAGCAAGGGAGGCACTGGGGCTCCAGAGCCCCGCTGGGCACTGCGCTGTGATGCCTGCTGTGCTCCTAGCACTGAAGCATAAATAAGCTCTTAGGTTCCCCCCAGTCTTTGTGATCTGAGGTTTGTGTGCACCAGAGAGAGGGAGCAGGTAGTGCAGACACGTGCTGAGTTCTGTCCCCACGCAGTGGGCAGCTTTGTAAGCCTGTGGTCCAGAAGCTTAGGGAACCTTGGGGCTGAGACCAAACTGGTCATCGCTGCGGGTTATGGGCTGTTTAGGCTGATTAAACAACAACACTTAGACATGACAGAGAAATAAACACGAGTTTCTGTCGTGGGCACTGTGGGGTTCTGTGATCCACTTCCTGAGTCCCTGGTCTCCCCTGGAGACAACCGTGATACATCCCTTCAGACAGGGGCACGTCTGAGTTTACTTCTAGAAGAACCCTACCTCAGACAGTTTCTTTCTTGCAGACCTTATCAGAGCTTTTGTCATGCGTTGGTGATTTAAAAATTTTCCCAGGAGGAAAGGTAGGTAATGTTTTGGAAATTCCTTTAACCCAAACACCACCTCTCTTGCTAAAACCACCAGCCCGAGCTTGCGTTAGCACTGGGCTCCCTGCCCTAAAGCAGAGGAGCAAGGAATTGGCCAAGGTCTCAGGCTGCTCAGCTCCATGGGGTCCTGGGGTTGCTGCCGAGGGCGGTGGGGGCAGGGGAACGACCAAAGAAACAAACCAGCCTCATTCCAAAGATTGTAAAATTTATTGTGTAAGTATTGCAGCTCTTCAGAACGTCATCCTTGCCACTAACGATTATTGATAACAACAAGCAATTTCATCAGGCCCGTGGACTGGCATCGAATACAACGGCTGCCGCAGCAGCGGTGGAGCACGGCCCGAGTGACATGGACAGTTTGCAGTTTAACGAACTCGTGACACAGGGCGGCAAAGGCGAGCAGTTCCGGCGCCAGGGACACCAGTGGGCGCCGCCATCCGCACGCCACCACGGAGTCAGGCGGCAAGGGGAGCGCGCGGCCTTCGCAGCGCCCCAGTCCCAGCAACATCTGAAATTCTTTCCTTGTCATCGGGATGTTCTATGGACCTGGAAGCTTTGCGCTGCGCGTAGGAAAAAGAAACCTCTGAAACGTAGAATTCACAGACAAGACAGACAAGGACAGGGGCGGCTTCGGTGCTCGCCTGGCCCTGGTGCGCGCTGGACGGGGAAGAGGTCACTCTTAGCTCTTTGCACAGACACTGGGCTTTGAGGGAACATGGACGGCTCACGGTGGACTTTGCTAAGTCCGTGTGCGTGGACCGGGCTTTGTGGGAACGGGATGTGGGGGATGTGATGATTGACAAGCAGGAAAACAGTGAGCATTACAGATAGCTGAGCTCCACCGCCTTTTCTGAGCCCAACCTGGTCCCCCTCCAACCAGCCACTTCTAAAGACCCCCAACTCTCTATGGCAACAGGGGCCTCCTGAGGGGTGCGCAAAGGCTTTTCAAAGATAACAGCCTGACAGTCGACACTTAGAGCAGCGGTTCTCAACCTGTGGGTCGCGACCCCTTTGGGGGTCGAACGTCCCTTTCACAGGGGTTGCCTAAGACCATCGGAAAACACATATATAATTACATAGTTTTTGTGATTAATCACTATGCTTTAATTATGTTCAATTTGTAACAATGAAATTGGGGGTCATCACAACATGAGGAACTGTATGAAAGGGTCGCGGCATTAGGAAGGTTGAGAACCACTGACCTAGAGGAAATCATGCCCCCCGCACCCCAACTCTGGGGTCCACAGAGAAACCCAGAGCTTAGCTACGGCGCCAATTTCTGGAAACACATACTGTTCTCTTGAGATGCACGTCCGCAGCGGTCACCTGCTGGGCACGAGCCCAGGGACAGGCTGCACGGCAACCTGGCCTGCAGCCCTGACTGGGGCTGATCAGGGGCGAGCTCTGCCTCCAGCCGGCTGAGGTCGGTGGCCCAGCTTCCTCCTAATTCCGAAAGTACAGCAGATCGGACCGCGCCACCGGCAACGAGGTTCAGAGGACCCGGGGGCGCTGCGCACTGACTTTTGGCTGCTCACACCAAGGAGGCCCACTTCCAGGTTCCCACCCAGGGGGGCAGTAAGCACAGTGCTGGCCAGGAAGGCTGGGGCAGGAGGGGTCGCCCGGCCCAGGGAGGACGTGCAGGGCGGAGGGCAGGTGGGCTGGGACGAGGGAGGACAAAGGGAGGTTTGAGAAGCAGCAGCCCTTTGCGGGCCAGGAGCGGGAGGCGGGTCCGGGCGAGCCCAGGAACGCCAGCCCGGCGACCGAGCCCAGTGTTTCCTCAGTAAGGCACTAGGGAGACTCCGCGGACTCCGCGGAAAGGCTCCCTTTAAAACTGTTCCCTACAAATTGTCCCTGTCCTGTCAGCACAGACTGCAGGGGCTTCTCTGCTCGTCTTTTGAAAAGAACCCTCTTTGAGGGCAGCAAGGTTCAGGCTGAAGACCCACGGAGAGGCAGGTGCTGTGGTCAGGGCGGACACCTCTGCCAGGCTGGCCGAGGACGCAGTGGCCCCTGCCTGGTGCTCGCCTGTTTGTAAAATTTGTATATAAACAGAGTTCAAATGGTCAGGACTTCAAAACTGTTCCCAGGTTTTCATTTTTCAAGTAATAAAATAGTTGCTTAAAAACAATAGTTATTGCCTCCTATCTTTCTCTTATGTCAGTCGGCTAGTTGGCATTCTGCTGAAAATGAGGACACCTCCGTGGGGTGGGGGACAGGGGGCTGCTCTTCCAGCTGGGGGGTCACCCACCGTGGAGATTAGCGAGTCCTCACCCGGAGAAAGGCCTCCAGCTCCAGCCACCGTCAGCGGCAGATGCCAAGGGACCCCCACTCCACTTCCTGCCACTCATCTCTACTCGCACACACGTGTGCCCACACACACCCACGAGGGGTCTCCCCACACACAAATCTACTGCGAAACCCCGGTGAACAGGAGTCGTGTCTGAGGAAGATGCTTATGGAAACACAGGAAAGAAACACACGGACCAGGACTGTTTCCAGGAGGAACGGGGATGGAGAGAAGGCAGGGGTGGGGAACCTCTTTCCATTCACGGGCCGTACGGAATCACCACCTTAAAAACCGGGCCGCTGTGTTCGGTCAGACATTTAACTCCCTCACCCCTACTGCCGTGGCAGGGCCAGACCCAATGACTTCGAGGGGCCCCTGGGCCGACGTCCCCAGCCCTGGCCTAAAGCCTCGAGCTCGGGGTGTGACCGTCTTTGGTCTCAGCCCTTCCGCATGTCCTGGGAGTGTCGCTTTCACCTCTGGTCTTCTGTTTTTGGCCCATTAAGTGGGAATCATCCGTAGAGAGCAAGCCAGGGACAGGGTCACAGTCCTAGGACTTTGGGCCTTTCCTGTAGCCAGCGGACCGCACTGACCTTAACCGACCAGCTCTGGAGCCACCATCGAATTCTGCACAACAAGCCGTCTCTACCCCTCGGCGTGTCAATAGCAGCACCTTCGCCCCTGACGATGGGGACCTTCACGATTAAAAAAAAATAGGAGGGAAAACTTAAATTCCTTCAGTAACAGTTTATTTTCAGTTGGGGAAGGCAAAGCCACCACCTGGAACTCGGTGCCTCTATGTCATGCGATTCAAAGGCTGTTCTGACCCCGAGGAGGAAACGTGTCCCCTTCGGGCGGGAATGTGTAAGGAGGGAAGAGCCTACCCCAGGCACAGCGCCCACTGCGGAGCGGAGCGCCTGTCCCAGCCTCTCCGCCCAGGCGGAGCCCCTCTGCCCGCCGCCGGGCTGGGCATCTCTCCCTTAGAGTCTCGACAAACATGATAAAAGTTTCCGTCAAACAAGCACTGACATATTTATATTAAAAAATAGTGCAAAAGCTCAACATTTATATAAATAACTCTAGACCCCTGCTCTGTCATTGCTTTCTTTACAAGGTAATACACACGTTCTGAGACGGCGCGCCAAAGGGGCCACTTTCTCTTCTAGCTCAGAAAACAACCTGTGTGTGTTTTAATAGGACTCTTCTAATACAAAAATACTCCTGCCCTCGCACATACAGTTTCTCTTACTTTATATATATTTTTATATATAATATTGCAGATCTTTAAACAAAGGTTTTGTGCAAATATGTTTTTAAAGTTAAGTGAAATCGTCATCAACAAACGAAAGGAAGCCTTCACGAAGCTCGACTAGCAACAGAAAAAACTAGGGGAGAACTGTTTTTTCTCTTTTGCCTTCAAGACACGGCTCAACAAAGAAACATGGGTTGTGTGTGTGTGTGTGTGTGTGTTCTGTTTTGCAAGCTTTCTTAGCTTGTGCATCCGGACCAGACAGACATGTAACTATTTTTATACACAGGGAGGGGGAGGGGATGGCGACGCGCGTGTCCGGCCCGGCCTCCTCTCTCTTCTTAGAAGTGCGGAGTGTTTTGCCTTTTCACCCACCGCTGCCCTGGCCGCCGCCGGGACCCTAGAGAGGGTGTCCCTTCTGTTTCTCCTTCTCTTGGCTCCAGGCGGCGGCGCTCTCCAGGGCCGCGAGGTGCGCGGGGTGCAGCCGGGCCCCCTCCAGCAGGGAGGCCGGCGCGCTGCTCTGCTGATGCTGGAAGGCGGCGGACCCGGGGTAGTGCCCGATGACCTCGCTGTAGGTGGGGGGCGGCCCCTCCATGCGCCCGCCGCCCCCGTAGCACGTGGCGCTGATGCCCGAGTTGCTGCTGGGGGGACAGGGGCCGCCCAGCATGGCGCTGTCCATCAGGTCGCTGTCGAAGATGGTCCTGTTTGGGGGCGCGCGCACCGACTCGCGGTTGAGCTCCAGCTGCTGCTCGGGGTCCCGCAGCTGGAGGGTGCAGGGGCCCTGGTAGGGCGGCGGCTCCTCCCCGTCCGACAGCGAGATGGTGGGCGGCAGGTCGATCTCATGCTGCAGGTAGGGGTAGGTGGGCTGGAAGCGGTGGAAGCGGTCCCGCTGGGCGAAGGGGGGCACGGCCAGGCGGTCCGTGGGCCTCGGTGGGGCGTAGACCTGAGGCTGGAGGGAGCAGAGCAGAGTGAGGGTCCCCAGAAGCAGGGCCCAAGCAAGGATGGCTGCGTGACTCTGCTCTCTGGGGAAAGGGAGGGAAGGGGTCGGGAGGCGAGCCTGGAGCCTGGCCTCCACCTGAGAACCGCCCCCTCCATCAGCACGGGCCTGGGATCATCACAGAGCTCAAGGGGGGCCGCCTTGGCTGGCCTGGGGCAGACACGGGGCGCTCCCTGGGGTAGGTGCAGACTGTCCGGGCAGGGGGGACCAGCCACCGCACATTTCTTCTGAGAAGGGCAGCGTGTGAGCCTGTAGCAGCCAGCGGTTCAGGCCCGGGAAGGGCACCACTGGGCTTGGGGGTTTCTGGGTCCACTAAAGTACTTTGGAGGGCAGGTACAGGGCAGGAGGGGAAGGGGGTGGTCAGGCACACTGGGGCTCACCTCTGGGATTCCACTGCCGGACACGGTGCTGTCTGAGGGCCAGAGGCATCCTTCCTGTGTGGGAGGAGAGAGGTAGGTCAGGGGATGAAGCACAGCTGAGAGCCAGGGTCCACCCGGTTCTGACCCTGGGACCTTCCATTTGGAATGAGACCTTGCACTCTCCACCTCTCTCCATCCCCACCGGGCCTGGACACCTCTCAGACACCCAGCTCTGGGCTCCCACTCTGTCCCTGAAAATGCACCCTCCACACTTTCTAAAACATGCAGCTGAATCTCCTTTCTCCGAACCCTCCAGCGCCTCCTGTGGACCTTAGAATAAATCCAAAGTAACCCATGGACTAGCTGCTAAGAAAGCCTGGCCGGATCCAGCCCTCCTGGCCTTGGCCACCCCTTCCTGGCTGTGCCACCGTGGGCGAGTGGCTGAATTCCAGCTGAAGGAGTGGAGCGTGCAAACCACTAGGAGTGCATGGGCCCTCTGCGAGCATATGAACACATCGGACGCCATCACCACGCTGTCTCCAGCCCTGCTGACTGCTATCTAGTGCGTCGAAATGCTAAGTGTGCACCTCAGGGCCTTTGCAATGGCCACCCCACTGCATGGCCAACTCCTTGTTTTTTTCCTCTTATCCTCACACGAGGATACGTGTATTGCTTTTAGAGACAGGAAGGGAGGGAGAGATGGAGGAAGGAGAGAGAAGGAGATGTGTGAGAGAGAAACATTGATCTGTTGCTTCCAGGTTGTGCCCTGACCGGGAATCAAATCCAAGACCCTTCTTGCATAGGATGATGCTCCAACCAATTGAGCCACCCAGCCAGGCTCCTTGCTTTGTAATCCCAGTGTCCCCTGCAGACTTCCTCTGACACCACACCTAGAGGGCCCTCACCCATTACAAATCCTGTCCTCCAGTGACTTCCCTCACAAGAACATCCTGTCTACTTGTTTATTTAGCTCTTGACTGTCTTGGCCTCCCATTGTGAGCCCAGGTTACAGGTGAAGAAATACATGAGTTAATAAGGGAAGCCCCACCTAGCTGCTCTGCCATGACATGATTCAGTGAGTCAACAAATGTGGATGTGGCCCCACTTCTGTGCCAAGCTCCGGGCCAGGTGCCAGGCATGTCGCTGCCACCTCATGAGGCTTATGCCCTCTGCCCTGAAACTCTGGGTGGGGCCTGCAGCTCCCCTGGGGAATGGAGAGGGCTGGCTCTGGACTCCGGTCTGCGCACGGGCAGCCAGGCTGCACCGGCTCTGTGTGAGTTCCAGCCACATGCTGGCTCCCTCATACCTACTACCCGCTGCGGGCAGCGTCTGCCCTGCTCAGGCCACCCTGACCTTGGCCTGTCAGAGGTTAGTGAGTGAGCCCACCTCACAGAGGGACCAGGGGACAAGAAACAGCATGCTCTGCAGACATCGGGGCCCTCAGCTCCCACCGAGCTGGAAACCCTGCCCGAGGTTCCCGGGACCTCTATCATCTGACGAAAGACCCCTCCCTCTGTACTGAGATTCCTGTTTCATGTGGAGAGACCCGAGGGCCAGGAAAGTGGGAGCCCCACACCAGGATCAGTTCATCGGAGGGGCAAAAAAATTAAAAATTAAAACTAGCTTTATTGAGATATACCTGACATATAATAAACTGCACATATTCAAAGTATATAACGTGGCTAAACTTTGGCTCATGTATATTCCAGGAACCCATCACCACAATCAGAATAACAAACTCATCCATCATCCCATTCATTTCACTGGGAGCACGTTTTCTGGAGGGCTCCCAGTTGAGGATTCCCTGGAGGGCTGCAATTTTCGACATGGCCACTAGGCGGCCCTGTGTCTCTCAAAACTGTCCCAACAGGAATGCACTGACTAAACCAGGAAGACTCATGGGGCCTAGTATGTTCCAGGTGTGGGGAAGCAGAGAGCAGACATACACTGTTACTGTTAATGTGGTCGTCCATGGCCATTTTGGGACTAATATTAATAATGCCATATCAATTGCTGCCTTGGTGTCAGGCACTGTGATAAGCTCTTTTAAGCATCATTTCAATTCTCCCAGTCAACCAACCACCTGCTCCCAAGTGGAATCGGAGCCCTGGGGAGGGGTGCAAGCAGCCAAGGCGTCTTGGATGAAATGTGACCCACACAAGCCCCTCTAAAAGCCTCCTGTGAGGCCTCCAGCTAAGCCCGGCAGGACGTGGCCGCCAACACCTCTTCCCCACCTCCACCCCCACCGGTGGAGCCCTAGCCCAGAGGTTCTCCACCTGGTTGCAAAGTAGCACCACCCAGGAAGGTTACGAAACACCTGTCAGCGCCTGGGTGCCCCACTGCAGACCCAGAACCACCCACCATCCCTGCCACTGACTACCTCCAACTCCTGCACCTGGAGGTCACCTCCTCCTTCAGGGAGTTCCAGGAACCAGCCACCGGGCCAGACGCCTGCCTGGAGGCTCCCACAGCAGCCCAGCTGCCCCCAGCCTGGCCCAGAACCCACCGCCAAGACAGCACTGCACTCAAGTAGAACCCCTGCCAAGAGGCCGGTTCTTCCTCGCCTTGTTCCCCAATTCAGTGAATGGCCCCAACCCCCAGATCAAATGCCAGACCCCCAGGGTTGTTCCTGACAGCTCCTTCTTGCCCACCTCCCATCCCTAGCACCTCAGGCTCCATCTGGCTCCTTTTCTTTCTAGAAGCTTCCTTGTGGTGAGCCCATCCAGCCTGGCATGGCTTCCCCATGTAGAACCAGGGGTCTGCGAACTGTTTCCTAAAGGGCCAGAGAGTGAGCTAGTTCCTGCTTGGTGGGGCAGACGGTCGGTTACATCACTAACAACGTTGCTCTGGGGCAAGCACAGCCACCAGGGAAGATTCCATGGGAATGGGCTTGACTGCATGCCAGTGAGGACACAAACACCCAGAAAGTCACCCCGAGAAGGGGCCACGGCAGGGCAGCCAGGCCGCTGGGCCCAGCCCCAGGCAGACTGTGGCAGGGTTTGGGTCTCTCTGGGAGGTTGCTGGGCCCGGAGACTCCTCAGACACGCCCTGTCTGGCAGGGGGTCCCCAGGGGAGCTGCCACAGGCCTAACAAGGCTGTGTTTACCCATCTAGGCGTCCCTGGGGACCTGTGCAGGTGACTGGGTAGAGGGCAGGGGGGAGGGGCACCTTTCTTTTAGCCCTGGGTCTCCTGAGTCCTAACCTCTGTCTGGGCGTGAAGTCCTAGGTGCTGCCACAGAGCTGCCTCCCTCCGTGGAAGCAGGCACGCCTCCCCCGGGAGCCTCTGCACCTCCACACTCTCGCCAACTTCATCCTCATAGGCTGGACCACATGGGGCAGCGGGAGAAAGGCCAGCTCCACCCATTCCACAGATGCTCACTCGGGCTCGGAGGGAAGGGAATCCACCTGGAGCATGCCTATAGGGCTGGCGTATTCTCCTTTGTGCAAAAGGCCCTCACTTGCCCCAGCCCCGAGGGAGAACAAACGGGCTGTGGGCTCTCAAACCTCTCAAACCGCCACTGAAGAGCTGTGAGGCCTCAGGCTAGTGTTCCCACCTCTCTGAGCCAGTTCTCTGTAAAACGGGTAAGTGAAGACCAGACTGTGCATTGCAGCTGGTGGCCCGTCGCTGGGGTAACAGCAGCAACGACCAAGCACACAGGCGAGCCCTGGCTGCGGAAGCCTGGATCCCTTCCGAGCAGCCGAGCCCTCTGCATACACGGGGGCTCGGGCTGAGCACCCAGTGTTCCCGCTGAAGGGACCAGAGCGGCCGCTCCTTGCCCTGGCAACCTGGTGACACACTGAGGCTGCGCCTGACGCAAGCAGAGAGGCCCGAACCTGCCCGGACAGGCCTGCCTGCGGGCTTGGCTCAGCCCGAGACCCGGGAACCGGGAGGCCACACCCAGCGCCGCCTCCTGTCCTGTCGCTGTCCTCCCGGTGCCCAAAGAACACCGACTCAGAGATGTGCGCCGCCCGCAGTCGGGGGCTGCCAGGTGCCACCTTCCCTGATTCCCAGCTGCCCTCGGACCCAGCGCCTGCCCCCGGCTTTCACACAAGTGGGACTGAAGCCCCGTTTCAGGAAGGAGGGACTGGTCCGAGGGCACATGGCCGGGACCGGTGGAGCTGGGATTAAACTTGGCCCCGAGAAGGGCCCTTCCCCGGGTGACCTGCTGCCGCCAAGAGTCCCTGCCCGACGCCCGGAGGTGCCGGCTGAGAGGAAGGGCTCGCCCGTGTCTGGGTCACCGCAGGGCTCGGCACCGGAGCCACCACCCGTCTGCCTAGCCTCTGCCTGAGCCTGGAGCTCTGTCCCCTGCAGTTCCTGGGAGGCCCCGCCGTGGGGCACCCCGCCACGTCCCGAGGGCGGCACTTACTGAGGACAGGGCGTCGTCTCTCCTCCTGCCCTGGCTGTGCCGGCCGATGAAGGAGCGCGCGGACAGCTTGTAGTGGCTGAGCAGGCACGTGATCACCACCACCATCACCATCACCACCACCACGATGATGGTGATCTCCACGAACTCCAGCTCCGCTGCAAGAGCAAGGGGACGCGTGAGACCCGGGAGCCCGACACGGCCCCCCACACCCGGCCCATAAACGCCACGGCTCCTGCAGATGCCCCAACTCACAGAGACGACACGAACAATCACACCACACGCGCCACCCTCTGGCCAAGAGGCCCAGAACAACCAGTCCCCGTGGCCGCAGACACTGCAGTTCCCATTTCTTATTTCTGGTTTGGTTTCGTTTCCCCTCGAAGACAGAAAACCTCTCAAGTGCTGGGAAAGGAAGGGTATTCTGATCTGCTGACTTAGCGGGTCCCTGTTGAGGGGCTCGGCAGGTGGCCATGGTTGGTGCCAGCAGAGCCCTTACCCCCGCACCCCCTACCCCCGCCCCCAGCAGGTGAGGCTGGTGCCGGTCCTGCCGGGACTGGGTGCTGACATGCAGAGGGGCCACCAGCCAGCAGGTGTCAGCCTTCCAGCCCGCTGGGCAGAACGCCCTATCCAACAAGCAGGGGATAGTGCCTCCTGACCCCGACGGACAGGGAGACCACAACGCCACCAGGCACTCCAGAGCCACTTGCTGAGGGCCCCCAGGGTAGGTTCAAGCTCACGGCCACTTGGCTCAGCTTTTTCTCCTCCAAGACAGAGGAGTAGAGTGGGCGGGGTGGCACGGGCTGCAGGTGAGGAGAGGCTGTGGCTGTAGGTGAGGCGTGGCTGTGGCTGTGGCTGCAGGTGAGGCGGCTGTAGGTGAAGTGTGGCTGTGGTTGCAGGTGAGGTGTGGCTGTGGCTGTAGGTGAGGTGTGGCTGTGGCTGTAGGTGAAGTGTGGCTGTGGTTGCAGGTGAGGTGTGGCTGTGGCTGTAGGTGAGGTGTGGCTGTGGCTGCAGGTGAGGTGTGGCTGTGGTTGCAGGTGAGGCGTGGCTGTGGCTGTGAGGCGTGGCTGTGGCTTCAGGTGAGGCGTGGCTGTGGCTGTGGCTTCAGGTGAGGCGTGGCTGTGGCTGCAGGTGAGGCGTGGCTGTGGCTGCAGGTGAGGCGTGGCTGTGGTTGCAGGTGAGGTGTAGCTGTGGCTGTAGGTGAGGTGTGGCTGTGGCTGTAGGTGAGGTGTGCCTGTGGCTGTGAGGCGTGGCTGTGGCTGCAGGTGAGGTGTGGCTGTGGCTGCAGGTGAGGTGTGGCTGTGGCTGTAGGTGAGGTGTGGCTGTAGGTGAGGTGTGGCTGTGGCTGCAGGTGAGGTGTGGCTGTGGCTGTAGGTGAGGTGTGGCTGTAGCTGCAGGTGAGGTGTGGCTGTGGCTGCAGGTGAGGTGTGGCTGTGTTAGCGCTCTGCCCCCAACTGGGTCCACCCAAACTCCAAACCCTGCAGGGCCAGCCCCTCTTGACTCTGGTCTGTTTTACGGAGGATTCTACCAGTGAACGTTACTTTGGTCCAACCACGGAAGCCTCTCCACACTGAGCCACATCCTCCGGGAGCCCTGGCCCCTTCATCGGGTTTCCAGGATGCCCACCTTCTCTTATATATCTGCCCACTGGCACCATTAGTAAGCCAGGCAAATCTGCCCCCCAGGGGACATGTGGCAATATCTGGGGACAGGAGTGACGGTCACAACAGGGGACATGTGGTGGGCAGGGGCCAGCAGTTCTGTGCAACCTCCTTTCATGTACAGAATGCCCAGCGACAAGAACAGTGGCACGGGCATCCTGTGTGGGGCCGAGAACAGCCCAGGCCACTTTTATCAGCCATCTCAGAGGTGGGGTGACAGACTCCTGTAGCCCAAGGGTCCAGAATTGGTGGCTCCTCCCACGGTCACTGACCCAGGATTTAATTGGAGTTTGGGCCTCGGCTCTGGCCCGTGGGTGGGACTGTGTCTCCTGTTCGCTCTGGAGGGGCCAGGCGGGAGGATGGCCGGGGCTTTGGTGAGACACGGAGCCCTGAGAAGGCTGGGGCCCCATCAGGCAGAGACTCGGCAGCCGCCACCACCCTCCGGACACCCTGAGTTCTTGCCAGGAGGGCGGGCCTGGCTTGGGCAAAGGCCAGGCGTCTGGCCTCAACCCAGGAACTGTGGCCACACCTCTTGTCTCCCCAGACAGGCTGGTCCCGGGCCTGGCAGCCTGGCTTGATTCCATGGGCCAGGTCCTGGCGGTTAGGACCCAGGATAAAGCCACCCATTCAGGGACACACAGGCCGGCTGTGTGCAACACCGAGGCCTCCCTCAAGGGGCCTGCGACTCCCCGCCCCCCGCCTGGCCCACTCTGCACCCAGCCGGGCAGCAGTGGTGGGCACCCGTCTCTCCTCCCCCCTGTCTCTAGGGGCCCTGCCCACGCTGGGCCTGGAGGGGGGTGTTGGCTGCCTTTGTCCCTGCCCAGGCGGCTCACAAGACCCAGGCCAGGCTCTGCCCTCCTGCTGGTGTCGCCAGGCCCAGATGGCGACAGTGGCTGCAGCACAGGGCTGCCGGCCCCCAGGCCCATGGGGCCTCGCAGAGCGAGTGGGTGTGAAGTTGCACCGACAGCCAAGAGGGGCCCAGAGGACCTGGTTTCTGGGGTCCAGAAATGAGCACAGCTCCTGACAGCACTGCTGTACCCACCCAGGTGCCGACCATGACCCCACGAAGGCATGGGGGAGGGAGAAACTCAGAAAAAGAAAGTACGGCTGGTTTGGGGTCATATTCTGGAAGCCAAGCTGTGGGGTCTGGGCCCAGAGCAGGGAGGAGACTGGCCAGGGTCCCCGAGCCTCTGTGGGGCCCAGGCCCGCACAGCCGCTGTGCCCTGACGTGGCTCAGTCCATCCCTGCGGCCCAAGCCAAGGAGGGGATGAGGGCAGCTGCCCGGGAAGCCTGTGGCTGGTGATGTGCTGCACGCAGGGAGCTTGCCCTTAAGGCAGCGGTTCTCAACCTGTGGGTCGCGACCCCTTTGGCGGTCGAACGACCCTTTCACAGGGGTCGCCTAAGACCATCAGAAAACACATATATAATTACATATTGTTTTTGTGATTAATCACTATGCTTTAATTATGTTCAATTTGTAACAATGAAAATACATCCTGCGTTTCAGATATTTACATTACGATTCATAACAGTAGCAAAATTACAGTCATGAAGTAGCAACGAAAATAATTTTATGGGTGGGGGTCACCACAACATGAGGAACTGTATTAAAGGGTCGCGGCATTAGGAAGGTTGAGAACCACTGCCTTAAGGTGACCGTGGTTACTGGGGGCTCACCAGCACCCCAGCGACAGCAATACAAGGGCAGCCCAAACCCATTAGCCCGAAGAGAAAGGGGTAACCTGGATGCCAGGCCACGCCCGGCACAAAGGCTCGGGGGGCACTGAGTGGGCAGGAGCCCGGCAGCGGACTCCCCGGGCCAGGAGAGAATGCCCTGGGCGGGGGGCTGGCCTTGGCTGTGGGGTGAGGGGACTCTGGTCCTGCTGACAGCACCCCCATGCACTCTCACAAGCAGAGGACATGAACCCCTTCTCTGGGACGTGCACCCCGAAAGCACCTGCTGGGAAAGGTTGCACACTGGAGGCCTGAGGACATCTGCACCCACAGTCCCCGGAACAGGTGGGCAGCCATCCTCTACACAGGCTGTGCCATCGCTCGGCCCAAGCCCCTCCCAGGTCTGTCACTGGCCTGGCCCCTTGGGTAGCTGGGGCCTCAGCACCGTGTGACCCTCACTCCGGCTCCAAAGGGGGGGAGCACTCACAGCATGAGCCCCTCTCCCCAGGCCACACACCCCTCTGGAAGGCGCTGCTGCTGGAACCCCATGGGCCAAAGGGGACAGTGCCCAGGCGGCTCCCCAGTGGGCCCACCTCCCCATCTCCCCAGAACCTAGGGACCCTCCGGGAGGCTGCCCCGCCTCTAATGCCAGCAACTCACCAAGAGCTTTAAAGGCACTGGGAGGCCAAGCACAGGGTGGGCGGCTTCAGACCTCCAGCCAAGGCGGAGTCCCAGGTCACTCAGCTGCCAATGGTAGGTGCAGGGCCCTGCCTCAGTTTCCCCAACGCGACAGACCTCCCTTTACCTGGACAGGAGGCCAAGTGGCCTGGACGGTACATGCAGAGGTGGGACCTCCCACTGACCCCCGACCTTAAGTCCCCAATCTCCAGTGACCACAGGACTCAATGCCAGAGCCTGGTCGTCACAAAGGGGACAGAGCGAGATGGGGTGGGCGGGCTGGTCCACAGCCCCACTCGCGGTGCTCATGGTAACTACTTGCTGTAACCATGGTGACGGTGCTAACAGCCGCAGCATGTGCTGGCCCAGCGTTGAGCTGTTTCCCCGAGTGATGAGGTGGGTGCCATCCCCATCCCCAGTTTGCAGACCAGCAAACTGAGGCTCAGGGAGCAGCTGCCTTGGGCCAAACCTAGAAAAAGCAGGGCCAGGTCCTGAACCCAGAGCCTCCCTGGGAGCTGAAACGGGAAAGGGCCTTGTTCTGCTCAGTTCTCCCGACTCCCACACCCCGAGTCCTCCAGGGACTATGGCTCTTGTCCCTGCTCCGGGGAAACGGCTGAGAAAAATCCTCGGGAAAGAAACGGAACTTCCCTCACTGTGTTTGGGCATCAGGTCTGCTGCATGGGTGGGCGAGAGCAGCCGTCCTTGCACTCTGCATCTCCTTGGGGTGGGGGCGCATGTGGCAGGCTCCGGGGGTGGCCGGGCCCTTCTCCCACGTGCGGAGTAAGGCCACTCTAGTTTAATTTAGCGTCCTCTTTCCTTGTGAATAATTTCACATGAACAGGTCCCTCCGCCGCCCGGGAGTGGTCGGACGCCCCTGCTTTTGTCTTCTCTGCCACAGACAGACGCGGTCGCTGTGGGGTCCACGCACCTCGGATCCCCTGGGTGTCCGGCGCGGCCCGAATCCCACGGACATCGCTTTATGGGATCCTCACTGTCATTCTGTGACCTCCCTCCCCCTTGACAGATGAGGACACGGAGGCTGAGAGGTGAGGGCTGGCTGAAGGCACACAGCCCACGGGCCCGGGGAGGCCGACTGCCCACACCCAGGCCTGAGTCCCATGGCTCCAGGGTCGCAAACAGCCCGGTTCAGGCAAAGGCCTCGTGTTAACGGGACCGGCCACCTGGCTGGAGCGTCACCCACCACGTGGTCCTGGAAGCCAGTGTCTGTGGCCAGTGGTGCCCATCTCTCTCCGCCAACACGGAGGAGAGTGAGGACAGTGAGGAAGGAACCTCTTGCCAGGCACAGGGAGCTGTGGGCACCGCCCAGGGCATTTCGCAAAGACACGAGCAGCTGCCCTCGCCTCTGCCACCGTCTGGGTGCCAAGCGCCTCGCCAGGACAGGATTCCCGCTTTAGCTCCCACGACCACCCGGGCGCATGCCAGCCCCTCACAGCCAGGAGCCGAGGCCAGGAGCGTCCCGAAGCCTCGCTGCCAGGATGCTCTCTCAGAACCTGGTTGTTAAGATTCCATTAAATCGTGGCTTAAAAAGAAATCAATTATTTCAAATAGTTATGAAACACTCAACCAGATCTGTGACACGGGAAGAATACGCAGGGTTACATTTTCGACGCGATTGCATGAAATTGGGCCTGGCAGGTTTCAATGGGTTTCGGACCCGTGCTCTCCACTGACCACAGCGCGGGTGTGCCTGGCACCGCTGTGGTCTGGAGCACGTGTTCCCAAGGGGGGAGTGGAGGGAAAGATGTGATTGTTTTGAGTCCGAGTTTATGGCCCCCTGTTCTTGGTGACAGAGCTGCCACCTGAATTACGGGCAGGAGCCTGGGCCACTTCCCAGCTGTAAACGGGGAGGGGCTGGTGTAGGATTTGCTAATCTGTGCCAAGAGCAGGCCTGGCCGTGCAAGTATCTACACTAACAAAAGCCTAGGTGGCCCTCGCGCGACGTTGTCACAAGATGGCCATGCGCACAGTGGAGGCGGGGACAGGCGGCCACTCCGCGCTGTGAGGCCTGGCGGTCCTGTGGCTCCATGTAGCGCGGTGGAGGCAGGTTGCGGCAGGGGAGGGCAGTTGTGGGCAATTGGGCCGGCAGGGGAAGGCAGTTAAGGGTGATCAGGCCGGCAGGGGAGTGGTTAGGGGGCAATCAGGCAGGCAGGCAGAGGGGTTAGGGGCAATCAGACTGCTGTTAGAAGACAGCAGTCCTGGATTGTGAGAGGACAGTGGGACATCCCCCGAGGGGTCCCAGATTGGAGAGAGGGCGCAAGGCAGGCTGAGGGGACCTCCCCACCATGCACGAATTTTG
>NW_005871203.1:2137692-2169876 GCF_000147115.1 Myotis lucifugus
AGCCAAGGGCAAATACCTCAGTTGCAGGTTCGATTCCCGGTCCTGGTTAGGGTGCGTTAGGGAGGCAACTCATTGATGTGTCTCTCTCACATTGATGTTTCTCTCTCTCTCCTTCCTCCTCCCTTCCTCTCTTCCAATATCTCTAAAAAAAAAAAAAAAGCAATGGAAAAAATATCCTTGGGTAAGGATTAAAAAAGAAATCCTATATAATAAAAGGGTAATATGCAAATTGACCCTGATGGCAGAACGACCAGAATGACCGCTTGACCAGTCACTATGAGGTGCACTGACCACTTCTTGGTCCCGGCCGACAGGCTCCGATCGCCTGATGGCGAACGGGGAACCTGGGTGGGGGGAGGGGTGGGGCCGGAGGGCTGGCTGCGGGCAGCCAGGGAAGATGGCCCTGATCGCAGGCCAGGCCTAAGGACCGTACCGACGCACAAAATTCGTGTGCCAGGCCTCTAGTAATAATAATAAAAAAACAGACTGTTCTGTGTATCGAGTGCTCACTCGGCGCCGAGCATGCAGCTGGGGGTCGGGCCCCCATAACCTGAATGCGCAGCCTGAGACACTGCCTGGTGTGCCGGTGTCCGGGAGGGAACAGGTCCGTGCCTGCTGGACCGTGCCTGGCACCAGGGCCCGAGGCTCCCTGCCCTGCTGCTCATGGCAGAACTGAGGGTTCAGGTTCAGAGCATGAGGTTTGCCCCCAAGGTCCATGAGTCTGAATCCCAGCTTTGCCACTTCCTGTGACTTCAGGCAAATCTTGACTAGAGGGGGAATGGAGGGCTGACCCAGTCCCCACTTCACGCCGCTGTGCAAGAAACACGCGAGCTCCTTTGGAGTCAGTATCTCCGGGAAGGAGCCCCGGACGCCTGAATCCGAGTGGCTGGAGAAGGCCCACGGAGTGGTGTCCTCTGCCAGGGCCGAGGCTAACGGGCAGCGTGAGCTGGGGCTCGTACCTCTGCAGAGCAAAACAACTCCTGGAACCTTTCAAGTGTGAGCCTTGACCAGGGAAAGCAACTTCTGGGCTTCCCCTCCACGTGCATTTCTCCTGGAATTCTCTCCCTTCGCCCCACGCGCTCTGTGACAGGACCTGGCCCGGCAGACCTCGGGCCTTTGCCTGTGCCCTTCCTTCCCCTGGAAGGACCTTTCCCCACACCCAAGTGCTCGCTGCCACCTCCCCCTCGGCCTCTGTCCCAGCATCACTTCCCCGGGACGTGTCCCTGACGGTCCCCACCCCAGGACCCGCGTCCTGTGCCTGCCCCTTGCTGTCTGTGGCACTAACCTGGAACACCATCTTACTTCCTGCCGCCCCTCCTAGAACATCCGTGTCACCTGGAGCGACTCGGTCTCTGTGTCCCCAGCACCTAGGACAGCGCCTCCCCAGGGGCAGGTACACAGCGTAAACTGAATAAATGACCAGCTGTTCTCTCGAGCACCTGAGTGTCCACAAGGCCCACGCGGGTCTGCATGGAAGGACAAAATCACCGGGAGCCACGTCAACGTCCCCCGGGGAGACCGTGTGCACCAACTCGAAAACCGCCCGGATATGAAAAAGAAGCCACCAAATAGGACGAGCCCATTTTTGTTTAAGAAAGTATAAATATATATATTTTAACATACAAGTGAATGTTACACACCTACGTCTATGGGTGTGTACGGACTGGGGCCAGCGGGCACCACCCCTCCATGTGGCACCCATGCTGCATGCGCATACAATCCCACTGGAAGTAAAAGACTAGATGTGAGCAGCACCTGTCAGTGTCCAGAACAGACAGAGGCCTCCCACGTACGCTTCCCAGCACTTTGGGGGTAGGGGTGGGGGTGAAGGCCCTGCGTCTGGCAGCACTTTGCGGGGGATGGGACAAAGCTCAGAGATCAGGTGTCCCTGGCTGGCCCTGAGGTAACTGACCACCCCATCAGGTGCCCCTGGCTGGGAAGCCTGAGGTGACATCCAGGTGCCAGGCGGTCCCCGGGACCTGCCCCCTCCCTGGAGGGGAGACGCGTGTGGCCAGACATGCAGCTTGCTGCGAGGCAGTGACGCAGTCTCCTTCCACCGCGTGTTCCTGGAGAGCAAATGTGACAACCGGAGACGGCCCAGCGCACCCCATTCCCTCCATCCCGAGGCCCCTCCTAGCCTCTCCTTGCCTGGCCGGCCGCCTCTTCCCCTCCTGCCTCTCTGGTCAAACACACGCGTGCGCACGTGCACACAATGTACTTTCCTGTGGGCTTGCCCCCCCCCCCCCGCCCCGCCCCCGGGCTCCAAGCACGTGGGTACCACACTGAATTCTAACTCGTCTCCCCTCTGGTCCTGGCGTCTCAGGATGGGCACCCAGGACTCAGCTCTGTACTCCCGAGGCCACATGAGGCTGCCCCAGCTCAGGCGGAAGCCCAAGGGTCCACACACAGTCAAGGTGAGTGACGAGCCGACAACACGGGCCCCCGTTTAAAGGACTCTGACGGTAAACCATTCCCTCCACCTGTGCTGCCTGCGCGCCTCCTCCCACTGGTGGGACACCTTCCTCGGTGGGGAGGGACACCCAGAACTGCTGCCGACGCCCACGTGGCAGCCGTGCGGAGCCTCCCTCGTCGGGGCTTCGCCCGCTCATCCCAGGTTATCTTTCGGGAGGGGCCTCGGAGGGGGCGGAGGGGCGGATGTGGGTCCGAAAGCACTTGTGGGAACTGGCTGGTGGGCTCGAGGGACCGCAAAGGGCTATGTAATCATTTTAGAACCTCATGATTAAAAGCTCCTTCAACAGGAAAGACAAAGCAGTGCTTTTATCCTTCTTGCTATTATCCAAATGGAAAGAACTAATGGGATTTTTTTTCTATTGTCACCGACATCGAACATCTTTAAACACCCACTGTCAGCAGGATATCACTCACCGAGCGGGAGCTATCGGCAGAATGGAGTGAACTGGCAGAGACACCTGGTTCCGTCAATGGACCCGCTGGGGGTGCAATGGAAAGTTACTTAAAATGCACCAGACAGCCCAGCCGCGTGGCTCAGGGGTTGAGCATCGACCTATGAACCAGCAGGTCACAGTTTGATTCCCGGTCAGGGCATATGCCCGGTTGCAGCCCCATCCCCAATGTGGGCTGTGCAGGAGGCAGCCGATCAAAGATTCTCTCTCATCACTGATGTTTCTATCTCTCTCTCTCCTTTCCTCTTTGAAATCAATTAAAAAACATTTTTAAAAAATAAAATAAATAAAATGCATTTTAATTCAGGAGAGTAGGGAACAAATGGGAGGGGGTGGGTATGGGTGGGGGAGCTGTCTGCCGCTGGCCATAATAATTTTCTTTGGCAGTACCTACCGAAATCACCCTGGCCAGGTGGCTCAGTGGGTTGGAGCATCGCCTGGTACACCAACAGTTTGCAGGGTTGATTCCTGGTCAGGGCACACACCTAGGTTGCAAGTTCGATCCCCAGTTGGGGCACATGTGGGATGTTTCTCTCTCCCTCTTCTCTCTCCAAAATCAGTAAGAACATATCTTTGGGTGAGGATTAAACATTTTTTAAAAATGCATGCTACCTTTCTAACCCAATGAATTTAACTTCCACGACTGTATCTAACAGAAAATTCACAGCTGGGCTGGGAAGCATGGGTGCATGAGGCTACCACGCAGCGTTTCTTAAGTGAACAACCAGAGGCCACCTCCATCCCACTAAACACACAGTCATCACGTTCTGGAATATGATGGGGCCACGAAGAACAGACACAAATCCACAGCAGGGCTCCGCAGCCTGGGCTCTGCTGACCTCGGGGCTGGGTCACTCTCCCCTGGGGAGCCGCCCTGTGCACCACAGGGTGCTTGGCAACACCCTGCTCTCTGCCCACCGGGGCCAGGAGCACATCACCCCCAACGTGTGACAACCCACGTTGTCTCTAGACGTCGCCCAGTGTCCCTGGCTGAGAATCACCCCGGCTGGGACCCATGGTCCATAGGGTGGTGGTAGATGTGCTAGAAATTACTGTTGGGCAGAAGTGATGAGACTGGAACAGTGTATGTCATACAGACCCATTTCTACAGCAAACATGACGATAAACAGCAAACTGTTAACAATGGCTACTTCTGGAAGAGGGGGACTATACTTCTTACTCTCTGTATGTCTATAGTTTGCATATTTTTGGTCACTTTGGTTTTTTTTTTTTTTTTTAATATATTTTATTGATTTTTTACAGAGAGGAAGGGAGAGGAATAGAGAGTTAGAAACATCGATGAGAGAGAAACATTGATCAGCTGCAGCTGCCTCCTGCACACTCCCTACTGGGGATGTGCCCGCAACCAAGGTACATGCCCTTGGCCAGAATCGAACCTGGGACCCTTGAGTCCGCAGGCCGACACTCTATCCACTGAGCCAAACCAGTTAGGGCACACTTTGGTTTTTAAAAAAAATCTTAATTAGCATCCCAGAAAGACCCAGGGTGCACGTGCCTGTGTGTGAGCTCCGAGTGCGGCCGACGGTGCAAGGCACGCTCCCTGCAAACCAGCAGATGTTCCTCTCTCTCAATGACCCTTTCCAAGAGCTGGTGTTTCCCAACATGAGTCAGGAAAGGGGAGGTGGACCGGCTGCGGCTCCAAGCCTCTCGACACAAAGCAAGCGCCACTCTGAGTCGGGGGCACAATGCGGTCCCTACTTAGTCCCTTTTCAATAGCTCCTCAATCACCCGCCACGTGCTGGGCGCCTCCAGGTCGGCCGGGCGGCCACCATCTGCAGGGGCCTCTCCACTGCCCCGGGGCTGCCCTTCCCTTTCAGGACTGAGAGGGGCCCAGTGATTTGGGTCTGAGCCAGGGCAGAAGCCGGGAGGTGGACTGATGGCCAAGGTCATAGGTCAGAAGGCAGGAGAAGGTGGGGAACAGGCTCCCTGGGCCCCAGGAACTGAATTCAATTCTGTACATACAGGGCAGGGTAGTGGGGCCCCGGAGAGGCCTGCCGGGACCCAACCCCAGCTCTGCCAGGCCCCAGCAGGCGGGAAGCGAATGTCTCTGCCTGTCTGAGCCCGGGTCTGTCCCAGGGCATCTGTGTGTGTCTCCCATCTGCCTGTGAGCGTGTCTCCTTCTCTCTCAGGGTCTGTTTTTCTGGTGTCTCCGTGTATGCCCGTCTGGGGTCTTTTCCTTACACGCTGTTCGAGTCTCTTCCTCTTCCTTTTCCAGGTGACAGGCAACTCGAAATTCCCAGAGGGCAGTTACGAGCCTCCCGCCCTGGCGCCTCTCCTGGTCGTCCACCCCCCACCCTCCCAAGGCTGAGACTTCCAGCCTCGGTATCACTTCCTTTGGACACAGCATCTTCCAGAGGCAGGAGAGCATTTTCCAGGCCAAGTGCTGGTAGCCGCCCGCGCCCCCCCCCCCCGGTTCCACCAACCTCTTCCCGGAGAGAAACAGCAGCTTGCGGGGGAACTCCGAGAAGGGGACGCGGCAAAGCTGTCGGCTGGAGTGACCCGGCTCCGGATTCAAATTCTGATGTGAGACCGTGGCGCCCCTGCCTTAGTTCCCCATCGTAAAGCATGGGTCCCCCACAGTATAACCCCCAGGACTGCCGAGCAGCCACTGAGCTGGTGCACAGCAAGGGCGGAGCAGGCGGCGGCCACCGCACGCTAAAGGCAGGCACGGGCCGCAGGACACCAGCACACTTCCATTCACGATTGATCGGAGCGGCTGGTGCCTTGCAGAGAGTTCCATTCCTATGCGAACCGGTGTGGGCAGAGAGAAAAGAGTGAGGTGGCAAGACAAGTCCAGAAACCAGAAAATCCATCGGGAGACAGAGCTACTCGGGAGTACAAGCTGCAGAGGCAGACGGACAAGGTGGTGGGGGCCCGGGCTCCCTCCCGCCTGGCAGGGCAGAGCCTCGGACGGCAACTCAGGGGCCCCAGCCACAGAGAGACCTCGTCCGGGACTCTGCTCCAAAGGGACCCAGACGTGTCCCCAGGCTGAGGCGGGGCAGACGTAGGAGTCACCCTCAAGAGCAAAAGGTTTACGGACACAGACAATAGGGTGGTGAAGGCCTGGGGGGAGGGGAGACGGGTGGAGGATGGGAGGTAAGGGGGGATATCTGTAATACTCTCAACAATAAAGATTTTTTTTAAAAAAGAGCAAAAGGTTTGCCTACGTGTCCTCCCCATCTTCTGATTCCTCCCTGCACACTGGCTCCCCTCCATCTATTCTGCACCTAGCAGCCACAGCATTTTTTGTTAAACATCTATTGAATTACTGACTCATGTTCAGATTAAAACTCTACAAGGCCCACTCAACCACATTTTTGTATCTTCCACCTCCTTCCCTTGCTCACCACTCTCTGGTGATGCTCGCCTTTTTCCTATTCCTACCCCAGGACCTTTGCACGTGCAGTTTTGTCCTGGTATTGTTGCATGGCCTACCTCAGGGATGCCTTCTGGTCATCCCATCCCAAACGTACTCGCCTCTCACCTCACTGCATCTCCTGCTCGCCTGTCTTGGCCACAAGGGACAACACCATATTCAGTGAGAAGCCTGGGCCGTGCTGGCTCTGTATTCTGGCTTTCAACACCTCTGCTTTTTTAATCTGCGCCATGGTGAAAATGTTAGCCCCATCTCAATGGCCTGGTTGAGGACTTAAAGTACCTAGGAAGTGCCTGGAGTATAGGAAAGCACTGTGTACCTATTGGCTACTCTGAGAAAGTTAATTTGCTTGCTTGTTTATTACCGACTTCACCTCTCCAGTGAGAAAATTCCATGTTTCTCCTGTTCTCACTGCCTCTTGGGTGGTTAGCACCACCCCTGACACAATATGCTGCCCTCAGTTAATATGTGAAGGCAGAAGAAATCCAAGCCCCAGGTCCACTCATCAGGACTCACATCTCTACCCAGAGGACAGAGAACACAGCAGTGTTGACAAGTGAAGGGTCTTTTCACAAAACCAAACATGCAATGGCCACCTGACCCAGCCACTGCATACCTGGGCTTCCTCCCAGAGAAACGAGACTTACGTCCACAGAAACCCGTGCGCGTGCCCACGGCAGCTTCATCCGTGACAGCCCCAGCCGGAAGCAGCCTGGGCTCGTCAACAGGTGAATGGGCAAGCTGACGGCACGTCCGCATCACAGCGTGCTGCCTCCCACGGGAGGAACGAACAACCTGGTGGGATCGTCAGTTATGCTGAGAGTAAAAGCCCATCTGAAAAGCTTGCACAGCCTATGATTCCACGTATGCAATGTGTTTGAAATGACAAAATTTTATAGAGATGCTGGTCGCCAGGGGTTAGGGAGGGAGTGGGAAGGAGATGGGTGTGGACAGAAAGGAGGGAACCTTGTAATGGGCTGTTGTGTGTCTAGACTGTGGCGGCATCACATAAACCTGCATGTGATGAAACTGCACAGAACTAAACATACGCACACACTTACACACTCAGTGGGTGCAGTGAAGGGGAAGCCTGAGGGGAGGGGTGCAGCGAACGTCAATTTGCTGTCTGTCTGGGTAACATGTGACCACTGGGGAGGCTGAGTGATGCGCACAAAAACTCTCTTACAACTGCATGCAATGCCACAATCATCCGAAAATAAAGGTGGGTTTTGTTTTTTTTAAAAACAAAAGTAAAGAGTCTGGAGGGCCCTGTCCCTTGGGGGCCTCGAATCATGCTGGCAGAGGGCACCGCCAGCAGCTTCAAGCGATCCGTGGGGTGCAGCCCAGGCCTGGCACTGGGAGGATGGCTTACAGCAGGGGGAGGGAAGAGCCGGGACAGAAGCCCGCTCCCCGCCCCCCCCCCAGCAGCCTCCCCCAGCTCCCGCTCCAGCAGCTGCCACCTGGCCACGCAGCCACGCAGCCAGCCAAATGAAACCATCTCTCGGCTGTCATCTCTCAACTTGCTGGTCTGGCTCCCAGGTTTGAAAACTAAACATGCCATTTAAAATTTAGAAACGACGAAAGGAGACTTTAAGTGACCTCTAAACATGGGCTCCTATTGGCTCCCCTTTAGCAAAGAACCTACGGCTTCTTTCCCAAGGGCAGGAAGAGCAGCTTGGGTTCCCCAATATAAGGTATCATTACATCCCGATACAATCAAATATCCAATACAATGTACCAACGTGTCCCTATATCCCTGATACAATCAAACACCCCAGTGCATCCAAGTGTCCTTGTATCCCCAACACAATCAAATATCCCAATACAATGTCCTTATATCATCATCAAGTATCAATGTGCCGCCAATGATAAAGTGACGACACATTCTGCTGCCAGTGGCCACCGCAGGCCCAGCCGTCAGGAGCCGCACGGGCAGCTGAAGACACCTGAGCATCCTCCACTTATACACGTACCGCTCACCTGCCTTCTCAGGAAACCTGGGCTGAGCTGGATTTGGTCTGTGATGGGCACTAGTCCCTCTGCATCTGGGGGTCCATGCCAGGGCCTGTGCTAGCTCGGGGGGCACTAACCCTAGAAAATACACAAATAAGCACTAAGTACCAGTAGCTCTCACGCCAGCGTGATGCCAGAGGAGCTAAGCATAGTGCTGTGTAGGAGGGCTCTTCAGTGGGCTGTCAGGGTTGGCATGTCTGAGGAGGTACACTCCTGCCAAATGAACGGCCAGTGCAAATGTCCTGAGGTAGGAATGTCGGCCACATTCAAGGGCAAGAAAGAAGACTGATGCCCCGGGATGAGGAATGAGGGTATGATGAGGAGTTAGCCGCTTCTGGGCAAGTGTACATCCGACTCCTGGGTGCCTGTGTGCGGGCATGCCAGCAGAGGCTGTGCAGAAAAGGTGAGTTTGAAAACGATCCAGGTATCACTTTCCAGTGTGATTTCCAAACAAGGCCACTATCAGAATCGCTGCGGCAGCTCCTTAAACACAGTACACTGAGCCCAAGGCCTCTGCATCCAACAGACTGGCGACATCTGTCAGCGGCCGGGCCAGGGACCTGCCGGATCTGGTATTTTTTGCAAGCGGCCCGCTGTGGATTAAATGATCTCTAGCAGGCTTTCACTCCTTTAGTGGAGAAATAAACTCTTACGCGCCTAGCCACTTTGGCTCAGTAGACAGAGCATCAGCCTGTGGACTAAAGAGTCCTGGGTTCGATTCTGATCAAGGGCATGTACCTCGGTTGCAGACTCGATCCCCGGCTCTGTCGGGCATGTATGGGAGGCAACCAATTGATGTGTCTCTCCCACATCGATGTTTCTCTCTATCAGTCTCTCCCCCTCCCTTCCATTCTCTCTAAAAATCAATGGAAAAATATCCTCCAGTGAGGATTAACAACAACAAAAGAGGCAAATAAACTCTTACGCTGCAGCCCCAGACATAAAAGCAAATGCTGGAGTCTAACATTTAAACTCACTCGGTGGAAGGGAGAGGTGGTGGTGGACGCCAGGCACCTCCAGTGGCTCAGGGATCCCTGCAGCGACTGGGCTCCCGAATGAACCTGGGAAAACAGGCCGACTGGGTGCTGGGTGTCTGGGGGAGGCAGCAACTTGGAAATCCCCTGACAGGACCAGAGAGGGAAAGACAGTGGCTCAGAGTCACAGAGCCACCCGGCAAACCTGGATAGCCAGGGCCAGCCTCCAGTCTCCTGGGTACGGGCCCCCCACCCTGGAGTACCTAGTCAGGTCAGGGCGAGAGCCTTTGCGAGGTGGGTCTGGCCTGTGGCGTGAAGCCTGGCTCACGCTCACCTAAAGCCCCAGGAACCCTGGGTGGACAAGTGAACGGAGGAGCGACTTCTGCCCCTCAGACCTCAACGGGGAGCGTTTCGGCCGCTGTGGCTCAGCTGGGCTGTGCTAAGAGCTCTGAGTGCATCCTATCATTCAAGGCTCCCGATCAGCCACGGTGGGGAGTCCTGTCATCACACACATCTGACAGATGAAGGGGCTGCCAGCCTGCCCACACTCACAGCTAAGTCAAAGGCAGGCCCGTGGGGGTAGAGCAGTGTCCTCACTGGGGGCGATTCTGCCCACCAGGGGACAGCCAGCAGTGTCTGGAGACATCTGTGGTTGTCCCACCTGGGCGAGGGCTGACATCAGCTGCCTGTTCCTCCCCTCCCCCCACTAGAGTCTGGGCTCCGTGTGGGCCGGCCCGGGCCTCTCCTTTACCACCATCCATCTCAGCTCCCTGTAGCACAGAGCAGGAGCGTAACTAGTTGATGGACAAACAGGTGATGGCCAAGTCCCCGAACGCCCGGCCCATCTCCTTCCCTGCGGCCCATCTCCTTCCCTGCATAACTGCAAGTCCCTTTACGCACGGCTGCACGCGGCTGAAGAGTGCAGCCAGGGGAGGTGCCGCTGGGACCGGAGGCTTGAGCAGAACCTGCCGGTCGGGGTCCTTTCTGGGTCCTGTTTCCAAGGCAGAAGACCAGCCCTGCCATCAAGTCGTCGCATGACCTTGGGGCAAGGTGTTTCTCTCTGAGCCTCGGTTTCTCACCCATAAAATGGGGCCATGACCCCCAGTTCCCTTGAAAACCAAAGCGCAAACACGCCACTGATGAGGGGCCCAGGTCCTGGGTCTTCCTGGAGAGTCAGGGGTGCTACCTGCCTGCCCAGCGGGGTTCCCCCAAGTTCACCCTCCACCTGCCCCTCCTGGCAAAGAGGTGTTAACACGATGGGAAAACAGGGGTCTCTGACCAGCACCCCACACACTTGGAAGATGAGAAGACCCACTGAGAGGTGAAGCCAGGAACCCCATATCTCCAGTAAAAAGACTGTTCAGCCCCCTGCAACAGCGCCCGCTGCCTATCAAAGTTCACGTTCCCATCCCCACAGCAAGCGGCTCCTCCTGGACAGAGGGAAGTGCAATCGACGAGCTATAAATATTTCTGCTAACTGCTGCGGGCCGGGCTTTCCGCATGAGCGGGCCCCACTGAAAGGCAAGGCGGCTCACCAGATTTGTTTCGTATTATGGAAATAGATGTTGTCTCCTGGCCACATCTGTTTTGTCTGACAAACGAGCAGCAATTTGCCTCCTAAAAAAGGCAGCACACCAAGGCCGTCTTGAAAGTCTGGCTTCTCCGACTCTTCAGAAGAGAAAAGCAAGGAGTCCAGGCTCCCAGATGGGAGCTTTAGGAAGGAGACGTTTCCCTGCCCCACTGCCGAGGCCGCGGGGGCAGCTGTGCTGTGCCCATTCTTGGCGGCTTCAAAGTCACATCTTCCCGGGGAAACTGAAGCCACTGGATTAGAGGAAACGGGGGGGGGGGGGAGGGGTCCCCACTGCTCTCTCGAAAGAAAAAGAACACCAGGAGATATACAATCAATTATTTTAAAAAGAAAAAGTCTCCCAAACTCAGGCTAAGAGCACGTTTTTTATGTGCTAAGAAAGGCCAGCTTTCGGAAGGAAAAATCAATCCTGGTGCCACTGATTTCTCTGCGCCACACTGGCTTGGTGACGGGTCCCTGTCACCATTTCCTTTAATTACTCCAAGACAGACCAATTAAGGGCAGCCCGAGGCACCACCACTCAGGGCCGTCGCTCCTGCCTGGAACTTGCTAACGGGGCTGGGCCAGCACGTGCCCCATTCAAACTTGGTGATGCTGTTTTGGTCTCTTTTTAAAAAAAAATGTATTTTTTATTGATTTTAAAGAGAAGGTGAGGGAGGGATAGAGAGATAGAAACATCAGTGAGAGAGAAACATCGCTTGGCTGCCTCCTGCACGTCCCTTACTGGGGATCAAGCCTGCAACCCAAGCATGTGCCCTCGCCAGGAATCAGACTGTGACCTCCTGGGTCACAGGCCACACCAGCTGGGCGCTCTCTCCCTCTTTTTAAAACAGGTCCTTACCTCCAAATGCTACATTTAGGGTTTTTCTCCTTAAACATGGGCATTACAGAAATGGGGGGAGGGAGAAACCTTAATGACTGTGTAACTCAAAGTATTACAGACTCAGTCACCCACTTCTCCCTTCGCAGGCCAGGAATTGCAGGTTTTCAGGCTAAAACGATGAAAAGGCTCAGAGCCCCACAGGACCCAGCTCTCGGCCTCAGCTCCGTGCTGAGCTGCCTGCACGAAGCCGGTCCTAAGCCTGTGCCTGCACACAAGAGGTGCAGGGTTCAGACGGCTCTGCCGGTGGGTTTGGACTGTTTTGGGGGGAGAAACCAAAGGATGAGGCCAAGAAAGCTTCCTCTGTCTCCTACTTGTGCAGATGAAATGTCCGGTCCCTCCCGCCTCCAGGAAAGCCAACTGATGTGCCGGGTTTGCTTGGTCGGGCAGAAATGAGACGCAGTGTGGGGATCCCAGGAGACATCTGGGCCACCTGCCCCAACCTCCTCCCCCTCCCCCCTGCCACGTAAAACCCCAGAGGGCAGATTGATGACTTGGGCGGGGGAGGATGGAAGTGTTGGGCTTTGCAGCCGGGTCAACAGCAATGGCTCTGGTGTTCAAGGGGGTGGGAGGAGGTCTGGCTGGGGGCAGCAGGCCCGGTCACCTCTCCAGCCTGCAGCTCCCGCTCCAGGAGGCGCTCTGGCGGGCCTGACACACCCCGGACAGGAACAAGTCCGTTCCCTGCTCCCAGGGGAAGGGGAGGGGGACTCCCACACACTGCAGAGCAGGGGGGAAGCCCAAAGCGGTCCCTTTCCTGGTCACCGGCAGGACAGTGCCTACTTGAGGTGGTGGGTGGACTGGGCCCGGCGGGGGGTTCTCCACCCCCTCCCCCCCCCCCCCCCCCCGCTCACCCCTTTTCATTGGGCAACAGTCACCTACTCACTCCGGCAACAAGGTTAATTGATGCATCTACTTCAGTGGTTCTCAACCTTCCTAATGCCTCGACCCTTTAATACAGTTCCTCGTGTTGTGGTGACCCCCAATTTCATTGTTACAAATTGAACGTAATCAAAGCATAGTAATTAATCACAAAAACAATATGTAATTATATATGTGTTTTCCGATGGTCTTAGGCGACCCCTGTGAAAGGATCGTTCGACCCCCAAAGGGGTCACGACCCACAGGTTGAGAACCGCTGATCTCCTTGGAATAACACAGACCTCAGACCCATTCAGGTGGCCCCAATATTTTCATCTTTAAAAAGCCAACCTCTGGTGCTTTATTAGTCTATGTTCGCCATCAAAATAAAAAAATAAAAAGATTGCAAAAGAGTGACAAAAAGGGGGTAAGTTTGCGGAGGGCATGAGGGGTGTCCTTCAGACGAGGGCCTGGGAGGGCCCTTTCTCTCTTTGTTGGTGACCATATACGAGGCGGCTGCCAGGAGGGGAAGCGACAGTTTGGGGAGGGGAGGGTGGTCTAATGGCTGGAGGGGCAGCGTCTTCGCCTCTGCACTGTGTCCCGTCGGACGGGAGGGCCCCTGAGAACGCACATCTGCGGGGCGTCTGGACCGGCATAAAGAGGACAATTAGGGAAGAAAGCTGCAAGCCCCAGTCACCCCGCGTCTGCTCCTCTCAGGGCGCCTGGCTGCAAGCCGCCGGACGAGAGGAGAAAGGCCAGGGTGGGCTGGGGGAGGCCAGGGCGTCTGGGCCGCACAGTTTATGAGCGAGTGTTTTGAAATTCTGCTTTAAATACGCCGGTAAATGAATTCAACCTTGTCAGAGCTTTCTCCCTCGCGCAGACCAAATATCCCGCTGGCGTGCTGTCTAGACACAGATAACAAAGGACTTTTTACAGCGCCCAGAGACTCGCTGACAAAGTAGCCATTTAAAGACGCAGTATTGCTCTCTCCGTCTAGAATGATTTGTCAGATGGACTTAAATGAAAATGCTAAGTTATCGGTCTGGTTTGGGGGCTGCCGGAGGAAGGGGCGGGTGGGGGTGTCGAGGGGCTGGCTGCTGGGGAGACATAGAAAACAGATCATCTTTGATTGGGCCGCACTCCAAGTTGCTCTTAAAATAGGACTGTGCCTGGCTGACCTGCAGATAATTCTCGCTCTTCTTGTTCTAAGAGGTCGGCTGTTAAAATGTTTCTCACACCTCGTGTAGCTTCAGGGTAGCACTGTTCAATTTTAAAGGGGTTAAACTAAAATCCTCGGGGATGAGCTGTGTCTCCACCTGCGGGGGGTGGGGCGGGGGCACCGAGAGAAATAAGTGGGAGAGCAGGAATTTTGTGCCACCTCCAACTGTGCACTGGCAGGAGGGGGCCCTGCTCACAACAGCACACTGCAAATGGGCCGTTCTCCCTGGGGGGGGGGGGCTGGTTTCAGGGGTGCACCCTGGGACATACTCACTGTGACCCCAAACATGCCCTGAACCAGGGGCTGTGCCTCTACTCAGCGTGGTCAGGCCAAACAGAGGAGGAAACACACCCCTGAGCTCGTGGGCCGCCCCTTGGCCGGTCACAACCTGGAGAGGCTGACAGGGACGGGCCCTCAAAGGGGGTCTCTGTTCCCTCCATTTGGGGTTGCCAAGGCCTGATGAGCGCCCACCGGGGTCATTCTTTCCACCTTCACTGCCCGCTCTGCCAGGGTGCGGCCTACACCACCACCTCCTCTCCACGCCCGCCCCTTCCCCGCCCCCTCCCCCAGTGCTATGCAGTCTGACGCTGGAGCCAGACACAGATCACACTCCAGCTCCACCCCTTCCAGGCACCCAAGCCAAGTCACCGCTCTGAGCCTCAGTTTCCCCAACTGTGAAGGGGGTCCCGGCCACTTGCCCTGAGGAACTGTGGTGAGGAGTCAATGCCTGGGTGGGTCCACCGCAGGCTCGGCATCCTGCAGGCCCCTCCGGGCCTCCCTGCCCTCATCCGTGAATGGGCAGCGGCAACAGCTCACGGGACAGAGCTGCGCTCAGGCAAACACCAGAGCGGGCAGGACACACAGTCTGCACCTCCTCAGGGAGGTCATCCTGACGACACGACCTGTCAGAGCCCTCGTTACAACGACCCCAAACCACTCAAGCAGAGGGAGGCTATAGGGCCTGTCAGGACCAAGGACTCAAGCGCTCCCCCGTGTTCCTTTGGGGTTTCTGCGCTTCATTTTTAGTAGCCGAGGGTAAAAGGCCGCTCCTCCCGTGGCCACGGCTCCAGTCTGGGCACAGCCTCTGGCTTCCCCCGGACACACGCACTCTGGTTCTGGGAGACAGCGGCCGCAGCACCCGGATTTAGAAGTGTTCTCCGGCCAAGGGGTTCCACGGGCGATGGAAATAGTCCCGCACGGTCCCCTGCGCCCGGGGCAGGGCCGGGAGTGGACTGTGAGATGCTAGAGATGCAGAGGCCAGTTGGGCCAGCGCTGCCTCCTACCAGCCGACCCCAGGCCAGAGGGGTGCCACCTGCCCAGGTGACCCAGCAGGAGTGGGAAGCACCCACTGGTGATGGCCTCCGCACACCTGAGGCCGCTCTCCCTGGCAGCCAGCGGGCCCACTCACCCAGCTCGGGCTCCCACCAGCCAGGGGACGACTGCCCATCAAATGAGCGAAACTTTTTCTTGCCGGCTCTTCCCCAAACATAGTCGTGGGGCTCTGACCGGAGAGGAAGTGAGCGGAGAGGAGCCTGAGGAGGGTACAGAAGTCCTGCAGACATGGTCGGGGGCCCCGGGTCGCAACGGAAGGGCTGGCTCCGGGGCTGTCCCCAACATCCACAACCACGTCCAACCGCCCACACCCTTCCCCACCCAGGACCCCACCCTGCCTGCCTTTCTGGTCCTGTTCTGCTTTCCCAAACTCACCCAACCCACAGGGCCTCCCGGACGGCCCAGCTCCACAGTGTGAGCAGCTCGCTCTGCTCGGGGTCTCTGCCGGTCCCTCCTCGGGCTCCGACGGCCTCTGGCCCTGGCCTTTCCTGGGTTCCGTGTCTGCCTATCTTCCTTCTCGCTGTGAGCGCTGTGAGGTCAGGTCCGTTGGTCCAGGTCCTACTCAACCTGTCTTCACAACCTTGAACCCACCTTCCCTTCCGCCTGATCTAGTGCAATCACAGTACCCCGGACCCTGGCAGGGTCACCCCTTACTGCTCTCCCTGCCTCCAGCCCCATCTCCAGTGTCAATCGGGCCCTGATCCCCCTCCCCTGCTCCTCACCCTCACAGGGCTCCCCAGCACCCCAGCACCAACTCCAAACGCCTCCACACCCGGCAGCTGTCTCAGCGGCAGCCACTGGCGCTTCGATGGCCCGGAGGCACTGCCCGCTCCCTCTGCCTCCATGAAGTCTCCAGCCCTGAGATGCGCTCTGCCTCTCCTCCCGCAAGGCTGGGCCGCAGGCACAGAGGCCTGGTAAGCGCCATAAAGCACCCCATTTCTGGGGCTTTCCCCAGGACAGAACGGGGAGGGCCTTCTGGTAGGAAGGGCCATTCATAGAGGGCGAGCGACTGGCCACATCGCACAGCAAGTCCTGGGCAGGTCCCCGCCCGGCTGTCCCTGCACTAGCTGCGGCCCGTGCTCTCTACCACACTCGGCAGGGAGGGGCGTCTGCCTGTTCCTTTCCTGTCCCAGACCAAACAATGCCAGGTGTCCACACCAGGAGGGGGGCACTACCAGTGCCAAGCGGGATGGTGATTAGCTCAGGAAATCACCCCGGTCATCCCCACGAGGATTTCCTGTCGCCATGAATGTCCCCATTTCACAGATGTGGTGACCGAGGCTCTGAAAGGTGACAGACCTGGAAGCAGAGTGTCCCGGACGGTGCGCAGTCTGTATCTCTCCTTGGTCAGTGCCAGCTCCCGGGCGTGACACCAACGGCCAGGGGACAGGGTGATTTGGGGGTCTCCCGTAGGGACGTTTGTCTGCCTGCCCTTTACAAAGCACCGGGACATGGCAGGGATCCCTGGGCGCTGGGGTGGGGGATGTGGCACAGCTGCACCCCCTCGCACGGGGTTTCCTGGGCTCCGGCCTGGCTGGGCGCTGCCGCTGGCCCAGACCACTGGCACGGGCGGCGGGTTTTATTTAGACGTGTCAGCTGAGCAGCTCTGGGCACAGGCCTGTGTGGGCGTCAGCTGGATTGGGTTTCACCGGCATTTCTGTCCGGAGCTGCCCGGTCATTACAATCAGCACAGGCTTTGCTGGTCGGGCTGGCCACTGGCCGCCTCCTTTGAGACTGGTGTCCTTTCGCCCACCCCCACCCCATTCTTCTCTTGGGGAGATTTCTTCCTGCTGGGGCCCCAATCCCACTCTCTGGGGCCACTCCCCAACCCCTGACCCTCCAGCACAAAAGGGAGCATGAGCGTCTAGACCGCCCGTCTGAACGTGAGAGGGGGCATTGTGTGCGGACCGAGGCCTGGCCTCCCGGGTGGGGAGGTCAGGTGCAGGGGCGGGAGCTGGAGGCGCTGGCTGGGCCCACCGCCCGGTGCCCTGCACTTCCTGTCCCTCTTGGGACAGACGTGGCCAGCCCAGCACCCAGAATCCAGCCTGGGCCACAAAGCTGGGCACATGGTCCCCAATGAAACTCGGGGACTCCTGAGCCACCACCACAGGAACGGATGCACAGGAAGCCCTCCGGACGTCCCGGACGCCAGGACCCAGGCGCATCCGTGAACTCGGCTGTTTCCTTGTGACAATCGGTTTAGAAGGTTCGTGTGTGTTTCCGGTTGATGGGTGTGTGGCCCTGCTCAAGTGGGTGACACATTCCCGGACACGTGACTGGCTGCTGGCTGTGTGGCCCAGGCCCTGCTCACCCTCTCTGGTCTCAGGGCCCCATCTGTGAAGAGCGGCTGATCACATCTGTGGTTTTCAGACCTGTTTTACCAGCAGAAGCTTTCGACGTTGAATGAAATTCGGATTTAGGAGCTCAATATATCAAATGGATGACAGAGCAGCCCTGCTAGGGCTGATGCAGCCAGAGGTCGCGGCACATGTGTGGGCTGGAGGGGGGGGAAGGTTTGCACCCATCTCCCTAACCACTGTGCAGCCTCTATCAGCCTTCAGCTCAGACACCTGCAGACAGGCCTGCGGGAGTGATCAGCCGAATACCCGACCTCCCGGGAGGACTGCCAGCATTTTGACTTCTGTCTTTGCCATTTATCAAATTCTTTGAATTTTGGTTAAATAAGGAGCATCTACCACTTCTTACAATCAGAAGAGTCGCACTGTTTTCATTGTGACACAAGAGGCTAAAATGCTAATGGTCTCTTTAGGAGTAGTGGCCGGGCCCCTGGGCATGCTGCGGGGCCCCTGTTAGTCCTGGGGTCCCCGGGCTGGGAACCCACTCTCAGAAACAGAGGCCAGGCTTCCAGGGCACCCCCAGGACCATCGCATCGCGGGAGCCCCAGCCGACAGGACCCAGGAGCTGGAGCTCTTGAATCCGTTTCTCCTACAAGAAAACTGCAGAAATGCAGCCTCTGGCCCACCAGGTCCAGGGGTCAGCCCCGTGGAGGAAGCCGCGGGGCCGCCCTGCAGGTGCGCATCCAGCTCAGAGCCGCGGCACCTGGTGAATCCCATGCAGCCACAGCTGGGACCCGGCTCATTTACAAGTGCGTCCTGAGGAAGGGCGTCCTGCCACCTCTCCCCACTGTGCGTCTGTCTTTCTCATGGCTGCACTTCCAGAACCCGAGGCCCAGCACAGAGTAGGTGCTTCATGAATGTCATGAGCTCACGAGTGAAGGAGTGAAATATGGAAGAAAACTGTCCATCAGTGAGGTCCCCGAATCAGCACGAACGTACACGGCCCGCCCAGCCTTCCAGCCCCACATCACAGAGACCCCTTCCCTGGCTCATCTTCCTCCGCAGCAGGTGCCCAGGGGGCTGGGCTGGGGGCCCTGGGCAGGCGGGGAGGGGAAGGGTGCTCAGGGGAGGCCCAAGGGGATGGCAGCAGCTCCCACCCCCAGAACTCCTCTTCTGGTCACTTGGGATGGGTGGGGCGAACTTCTCCCCAAGAGAAACCACTGCCCCGCTGTGGGAAATTCAGCAGGTTGAGTGGAGAGGGGCAGGAGCCTCCACTCAGCCCCCCAGAGCAGGGGAGGGACGCCAGGCTCGCCTGGGCTGGAGCCCTGCTCACCGTCTCCTGGTCTCGACTTGGTCCATGGCACCTGTACCCACCTCCGGTGCCCTCAGCCTCCGTCACCTGCCCCACCATCTGGGAATGGGGAGAACAGACCCGGCATGTGATGGGGAGGGGCTGGTACCTGTAACCTCACTCAGCAACCTCTCCCTCCGGGGGCAGAACTTCTGCTCCAGCCTCAAGGCCCAGCTCTCGTTCCCCCGGGAGCCAGGGGCCCCAGCCCTCCCTCCCCGCTGTCTCCCAGGAGGTCCCCTCCCAGGAGGTCCCCGGCTTCCGGAGTTGTGGCTCCCTCCCTCGGACCACGTCTTTGTAGCAGAACAGGTGGCATTTCCTGAGCATGTCCGAGGCACCTGGCAGGGAGCCAGGCTCTATTCTCTCATTCGATCCTCACTCTGAGCTATGAAGCAGCTGATTCTCAGGACGTCCAGCTGACAGACGAGGCAGCAGGCTCAGAGGGGAAGCAGCCCAAGGACACTCTCCTGGGGTGGGGGGCGGTCTGGCTGCTCGGCTCACGCCCGCCTGCCTACTGCCACCCCCTCTGGGGCCAGGTCCTCAGCGCCCGCTCACTCCCTGCACACAGGGGCTACCTCTCGGAGGTGCCACAGGCTGTGCTAGATCCCCATCAGGGCACCCATGAAACCATGGAGTGGGGCAGGGGCAGGAACCACCGACGGACAGGAGAGGGGAGGGAGCTCCCGGGCTCACTGTCCTGGTGCCTGGTTGTCCCTGGGCCTGGTCCTCTTTCCCAAACCCTCTGCTCTGCTCAGCCCTGTTCCTTCCCAGGAGCCGGATCTCTGGCTGCAGCCACAGGGGACGCACGGTCGCTCTTGACCCCAGGAGGAATTCCTTGAGGGCAAAGGCTGTCAGATGGAGAAGAGGCAGAGCGGCCTGGCGGGCCCGCTGGCCCAGCACCCACGGGCAGGGTGGCCTGCAGAAGCAGGAGTCAGTCTGTGGCCCGGGGGCCCTCTGTCCACCCCACCTCCCAGGGACAGACAGCTGACTGGCAAGGTGGATCAGATCCGTAAGGGACCGTAACTGTCCCTGCCAAGTCCACAGCCCACACTCATAAATCAGGGAGTCGGGCAGCCCTCCTCCTAGGGTGGGAGTCTGGGCTCTGTTACAACAGCCATGAGACCAAGGCAAGTGCCTTCTAAACCTCAGTGTGCACATCTGTACAATGGGACCGACTGTAGTAAGTACCACCAGGGGAGGGGTACCGAGGACTCCATGCCATGGGGAGGTTAGGGACACAATGGGGCTGCCTAGGAGCTCTTACCCTCAGGACCACTTTCCTGGCTTTCACACCTCATCATATCAACTGTTGATTCAGTCCCTGCTGTGGGCCAAGGTCTCCAGGAAGTGGCCAAACCCAAATCTAACCAGAACCAACCAGGCAGAATTAAACACAAAGCCCAGATAGTCCCAAAGCAGCGGAACCACGGCCACCTGCTGGGCCAGGATCCTTCACATTCCAGCGGGGCTGCAAGGCCTCTGTGGGCTGCAATAAAAATTCCCAGACAGGTAGTCAGGCAGGAGGCAGGCCCGGTGAGCTGTGCTCTCCCTTACCCCACAGGGAAGGCCAGTGGGTGGAGGGAGGCACCTCCTGCCCTTTCCTCTCAGTTCCGTAGGACCAGCCCCAGACCAGGATCTGCGGCCCAGGAAGGTCTATGAGTCAGCCAGGCCGGCCTCACAGGCTGGGTCCCCCAGGGAGCTCTGCCCCCTCTCAGAGGTTCCATTCCAGTCTCACCATGGGGTCTTCAAACCGCTCTTCCACGCCCCCCCACACCCCTTCCCCCATCTCGCGCAAACCATTCTGAAAATAGTAGAAGTAAGCATAGTTCTGCCAACCCCCATGCCAGACAGGTGGCCTGCACTGCCCCCGTGCGCGCAGCCCACGCTCACGCCGGGACATTCCCCAGCAGGACCATCGACGGTGGGGAGCCATCAGGAGGCCTGGAGCCGGAACACACCTTTGCTCACTCGCTTCCCACCGTGTCCCCTCTCCCCAGAGCCGAAAGGTACATTAGGAAGCCGGCTAATAAATCACAGATCTATTCTGCGAAATATCAAACCATGTCAGGCACTGAGGCAATTAAATAAAGGAGATTTTTTTCTATTACAAAAAAAAGAACACAGAGATCTTGGTTAAAACACAGAGTCGAGCCCTAGCCGATTGACTCAGGGGATAGAGCGCAGGCCTGCAGACGGAAGGGTCCCAGGTTCGATTCTGGTCAAGGGCACGTACCTCAGTTGCAGGCTTGATGGATCCCCGGCTTTGGTTGGGGCGTGTGGGAGGCAACCAATCAATGTGTCTTTCTCACATCGAAGTTTCTCTCTCTCTGTGTCCCTCCCCCTCCTTTCCACTCTCTCTAAAAATCAATGGGAAAAGATCCTCGGATGACAAAGAAACCACACACAGAACCCAGACGACACACAGCTGTGACCGGGCAGGTCACAGACACTCCGAGCCTCAGCAGGGGGCAAAGGGCTGGCGTCTCCATCATCAGCACCATCCTGAGAATGAAGCTGGGCCCCATCACCTGCGGGAAGCTGCTCTGGGCTGAGTGACTGGAGGAAGCAGGGGAGATCCTGCTCCATCCGTAACTGCCACTCATGGACTTTCCCCTTGGGCTCCAGGGGGTGACAGGATCCCATGACCTTGATGTCATTAGAATCGAGTTGACCCTGACCTTCCACGGCTGGGTGACCTAAGAAGGCCGAAGAGTGAAGTGCCTCCATGCCGCAGGAGCTGCGATTGCTCACGCAGGCCCCTGAGGGCCCCGTGGAGGCGCATTAGACGCTGCTGCCGACCAGCCTTCCCAATGCTGCCATTTCCAAACCCCCACGAAAGGAATTACAACTCCTCAATATGTCCATTTTAAATTTTCAATAAATATTCAATCAACTCACTTTGACTACTGAGCTCTGTCTTAAACAATAACATTCAGGAAATCAATGAGGTGCCTGTTCTGTTTTTTCCTAACGTACATTTAACACTCGAGTGCGGGACTATTAAATGTGAAAGGCCCATGCACAGGCCCTCCAGAACTTTCTTACGGGCTACAGTTTGCTTTGGGTCACTTGATGCCTCCAAACCTACAAGGTAGGGTAGTTATGATGCAGGTGCCAGCTCAGCCAATTACCACTCACGTGCCCTTGGGCGAGTGACTTCTGTCCTCTGAGCCTCAGTTTGCCCATCTGAAAAATGGGCTTGATACAGTAGCTCCTGCAGGGCTGGTGCACAGCAGGCATTCAGCAAGAGCAGTGAACCCTATGTTGTCTCATAACCTTCCAAAGAAGTCAGAACACATGCTAATATCTCCGTTTTATAGATGCAGAAGTGAGGACCGGGGACCACAGAGCTGGGAAGCGAAGGAGCCAGGATTCCAGACTGCCACCTGGCTCCGCAGCCATCTGGCTATCGTGTGTTCTCCAGAGAATTCTAGAGTCGAGGGGACCGGGGCCACAGCCTGCCAGCTCCTCGCGTCCCAGAGGCAGGCCCCAACCCCCAGGACACACAGCTCCCTTCTGAGGTCCAAGTCGACCGTCAGCTCCAGGAACTCGGACTCGAGCTCACTGCCTGTGAGTAACCACCTCCCCAGACATGATTCATACCTGTCTGGAGTCACCCACATCCTCATTCCCCGAAAAGGAATGCAGGCCAGGTGAGGCGACCAGGCGGCAGGCATGAGCAGCTGGCGGGGCCCCGGCCGTGGGCTCTGCCACCACCCTGAGACTCCCAGCTGGGGCTGGACAGATGTCCGGGTCCCGAGTACCTGTGTTTGGGCCCAGAGTCAGGTTACAAAACCTTTCCCCAGAGAAGCGCCTGGATTCCCACCATGAGACAGTCATTCCTCGGGGCCCAGCCCAGCCTGGCCGTGGCACACACGGTCCCTCGGCCCTTGTGAAAACTCAGAAATGAAAAGGGCCACCGCTGGCACGCGGCACGGGTGGACCTGAGTCGGAGACTGCACGGCAGTGGCCAGACAGCAGGAGGGAGCACAGGGCAACCCCACTTACACAACATCTCCCCCAGGAAATGTGGTCTCTGGTGGGAGGCTCAGGCGCAGGGGCGGACGGAGAGGGGCGGGGGCACATCTGGGCACAGCTGCCCCCCACACAGGCTTGCCACAACCCGTTACAGTACTTATGTCTGCGCACTGCGACTGCAAATTACACCTCAACACACCATCACAGCGAGGAAGCACAGGTCCCGAGAGGACGGCTAACGACTGAAGGGGAGAGAGGGACAGCTGTGAGGCTTTCCTTCTTCTCCCAAGAGCCCTGGGTGCAATTAGGCCCATTTCACAGAGAAGAAAGTTAGGAGGGGGTGGTGGTGAGGGAGACAGAGAGGAGCATGGGCTTGTCGGGGACAAGAAAGCCTTGTGTTCTGACCATTCCGCCTCCCGCCAGCCCTGCTCCTGCCTCTGGGAGTCCCCCTCCGCCCCTGTGCCAAGAAAACCTGTGCCCTAGCCGGTTTGGCTCAGTGGATAGAGCGTCGGCCTGCAAACTGAAAGGTCCCAGGTTCGATTCCGGTCAAGGGCATATGCCCGGGTTGTGGGCTCGATCCCCAGTGGGGGACTTGCAGGAGGCAGCCGATTCATGATTCTCACTCATCATGGATGTTTCTATCTCTCTCTCCCTCTCCCTCCCTCTCTGAAATCAATAAAAATATATTAAAAAAAAAAAGAAAAAGAAAAAAAGAAACCCTGCAAGCAGCGGTGAGCCTCCCGGTGGAGCAGAGAGCCAGCGAGGTTGCCGAGAACCCCACGGTGGGGGCAGCTCCAACAAAGGGTCCGATTCAGGGCCGTGTCCTGCCAGGCACCGGGAGCAGAGCAGGAGGCCAGCATCCAAGTCCGGTCCAGTCCTGGTGGAACCGTGTGCCCACCCAGGCTGTCCCTGCTGTAACAGAACTAAAGACTGAAACCTACAGCCCAAGCTGCCACCTGCCCACCAACCCCAGGTTTCCCCCGCCCCACGCTGGCAGGGCCACCCCGTTACAGCACCTGGTCCGGAACATGAGACAGCCAGCCCCATGCTGGCCTGGGTCCCTCCTTCCCCTCGAGCCCTCCCTCTGTCCGTGGGCCTCACTCCGCCAAACCCTGGGATCACCAGCGAGTTTTAATTAGTGTGGCTGCCCTGCCCCATGCCCAGGACTGGCCCAGGTGCAGCCTGAGTGTTAGGGTTCCCGGTCAGCCAGACTGAGGAGGGGCTGCAGAGGGCTAATGTTCTCAGGGCTCCCCTCACCCCTCTCCGGAGGCACCTCTCGGGGAGCCCAGCCCCCCACAGGTCACGGTGACCCCTTTCTCCCTTCAGCTGCAACCCGATGCTGGACACATTCTTGCTCTCTGCAGCTTAAGCCTCAGGACCACAGCCAGGTGACCCTTCCAAGAAGGGGAGTGTGGAGGAGGGACTGGACAGGACACAGGCCCAGCTGGAAAAGCCAGCGGGCAAAGGCGCAGAGGCCTGACAGCAGCCACAGCCTCACCTGGGGGACAGGTGGTTCTGAGGCTCAGGGGACGGTGGGCAAAGCACAGGCCTTGGGGCCCCGCAGCCCGAGTTCGAATCCTGCTCTGCTCCTGGCAGGGTGATCTCCGCAGCCACATGCGGTGCCTTAGCGCTGCTCCGTGTGCACGAGGCTGCCACGAGACTGACAGGAGGATCTGCTGGGATTCGAAAAGCCTCGCTGTCACCAGCAAACACCCAGAAAGCGGTAAGTAAGCAAAAGTGCTGGGTGCTGGTGCCTCTCAGCGTCTCCCTTTCTTCTTCTTCCCGAACCCCACCCCCACTTGCCTGAGCCTATTCTGGGGAAAGGGTCCGGAGCTCATTCTCACTAGAGTGTAAAGGAATGCTATACTGGGCTTAGGTAGGGCTCAAGACATCAGGAAAGAGACTGCAAGGTGAAATGGGGTTTCTGTGGCATTCGAGTTGCTGACCGTGATTCTAAAGACAAATGAAGTGCTGTCGGGGGCTGACTGCAGTAGGTGGGGTCTCATTGCCAATCTCCCCACGCGCAAGCCCAGCGGTCCAAGGGGGGACCAGGCCTGCCAGCTGAAGGCGGGGTTGGGTCCCTCAAGGTGCTGGCACGCCCTTGGACTCACAGAAGGAGCTGTCCCTGGCCATGACAGGAGAAGTGGCAGACAGGGAGTCCTGGTGGCTGCAAGCAGGAACCGTTTCTCTCCTCCCAGGAGTCCCGCGGCCAAGGCCCAGCGTTCCCGGTGAGGACCACCTACACTGTGATTTCACCGCTGGAGCCCACCCTGGCCCGGCTGGGAGTGGACGAGGGCGCACCACCTCGGAGGGAACGGGAGCCCAGCAGGAGTGTGCGCGGGACGGATGGCCAATGTCTGTCTCAGGCAGGAAGGGATGTGCTGGGCCGAATGCCATGCATTCATTCCCGCTCCACACCTTAAAGTCACAAAGCAGCTCAAGAAATCTTGGCTGGATGTTCCCCAGACTAACGGTTTACAGGAGCCGAGGCCTCACGCGAACGGGAGCCAGACCCCCGTTCAGTGATGCCGAGGGCAGGACACCTCGGAGCTCATTCTACAGACGGAGAACCACCCGGAGGCGACGGCAGGGAGAAGTGGCCGCAGGTGGAAACATTCTTCAACTGAACACCAGCACCTCTGGCCTGTGATTTGCAGGCCGGGCCTAGATTTACAAGGGATTGGAAGTTGGGCTCATAATTACACCTCGGCCATGCAGCAAGCACTACTAATTACCTCTAGGTCGGAGGACGGGGACAATTTTATTTAGAGTCCAAAGTAACTAATAAAATTAGGTAAAACCAGCAGCTCCACGTGTGAGCAAATGAGAGGGGCGAGGGGAGCGGCCCCTGACCCCGAAGCAGAGACATTTAAACTGTTCCAAGGGGGACGCAGTTGGTAGACTTTTTAAAAAGGCAACATCCCTGCATCAGTGGCTGCGGCCTGAAACTCTGCCCCAGGTTAGACAGGGCATCCCCGCACGCAGCCTGCTTGGAGATCGGGATCCGTCGGCACGGCGAGATGCAGCCGATAGGGGCGTGTTTAGCTGTGGTCTATCTTAACGATCTACAGCAGTAAATGGAGTGGTGTTTAAAGGGCTGGTTGGTGTTATTTAATCGGTTATATTCACTAATGTAATTGACACCCTCTCCATCATCTCAATACACCCACCTCTTTCTCCCATACCATAAATAGATTAGAAAAAAACCGCTTCCTCCGATGGTCATGACCCCACGGCTGCTGAGCCCAGCCCGGGATGAATCACGCCTGGCTCACCGCGACGGCATCCTGAAATGACTGAATGATGGCGGGGCGGCGCAGACACCAATAAATGAATCATGCCTCCTGCAAGCCCAAACCTTTGGCTTTTACAGACACCAATTACCAAGTAGGAAAAAAAAAGAACAAAGAAATTACTCAGGGTGTTTGCGCAAAGTCGATTCATAGGTTTACAGAATTAGTACTGGCCACATTGTTTTTAGGAAGGCAGTTCGCGTTAGACTGGGGCAGGGCAGCCACCAAATTCCTGCAGGGCTCCCGGGGCCTGCACGGACCCTCCCACAACCTTCACTTTCTACTTTGCTCCAGATGGTTAAGACCTTCATGAAGTCCTTCTAATGTGTAGCCACGTGAGCAGCGTAAAGGGAGTAAGCATGGATACACATAGTTCTGGCGACAGTCTTGGACGAGAACCAAACTCTCACACCACCTTTCCACGGACATCAACTGCAGGTATAGCATCAGATCGAGGCTATTTCACCTGCTTTAACTTCGGCTGATGAAGAAGGAGCGTTTGCTGTGGCCACATGCAAACTCTGCACCTCCCTCATGGCAGCGTGGCGGCTGGGATGGATCACCCCCCAGGGCAGGGGCTGACCCCTGTCGGGCAGTGCTAGCAAAGGCTGGGAGCGTCCCGGACGGCCAGACCTTCTGGGCAAGTGCAATAGGCGAGCCTACACCGGGCGTTCGCTCTGGGGCAGCGGGCCCATGGCCACTCGCTGCCTGCACAGCCTCGGGCAATGCGGCGAGGCAGGCGGGGTGCACAGCAGTCAGGGTGTCGACAGAGGGGAGCGGTGGGCGACCAGACTGCTGGGGCCGAACACTTCTTTGGGGAAAGGGCAGTGGGCTTGCCCCAAACTTTGTTGAAACTGACTCAGTTCCTCACTTATCTTGCTTCTGAGGACAGAGCCTGGGAACCCTGGTGTCACCTTCTTCCAGGAGCCCAGGGCAAAGCTGGGGGAGGGGGAGGGGGGCGTGGTTCCCGCTTAGTCTGGTCACATCAGCAGGATGCCAGCCTTGGGGAGTGGAATGCACACACTTAAAAATAGTCTACACATTGGATAATAAAATACATCTTTATGTTTTATATACACAGATATATGTGGTTTTATATATAAAAGCACACATTTCTATATTCCTAATTGTTGGCCATGATCGGACTTGCCCTCACCTCCCAGCGTGGATGGAAACCTCGCTCCTGGACACCCTCAGGACCAACAGCGACGCTCCCACCCTTGATGCCCCCGTGACCCACACACCAGGAATCGGTGACTCCCCAGCAGAGAAGATAAAGGGTGGCAGCCACCCGGACAGACCCCATCCCGTGCCAGCAGTTCACAGAACATCCCTGCAAGCTCCGCTTTTTACCCTCACCTCCCAAGCCACGGGGGAAACCAAGGCACATCATAAACCCTCTTTCACCAACTGTGTCGATGTTTATTGAGCATCTACTCTGTGCCAAGATCATGCAAAAGTTCTATGGATCCCAACCAGGATCCCAATGCTGCCCCTCCCCCATCACCACCAAAGCCCATACTAGGGACAATGGCCGTGCAACAATGTCTCCAATTCAGACTTAGGCTGTGTCTGTCTAGCCTGGGGGAGCCCAGCACTGAGCCCTGGAGCCCCAGGAGGCGTTTCTAGGATTGGCTGGTAGAGTCCAGAGGCAAACGGTTTCCCAATGACCTGGCATCCCAGCAAGCTTGTTGCAGGCGAGGAGTCTAAGCCAAGCCACCCAGCCCTTCTCCACCCGCTACCCCGATGGAAAACACAGGCATCGAGATCCCATCGCCGCCCGATACCGCTAAAGGTGAGTCCCGTGGCTGCCTAACCCCTTTCAGCATGTGGCGTCTCACCATCACATCGGAGCAAATGCCAGCTCCACCCAGGGGTGCCAACAGGTCAGAGAGGAAGCGAACGACGCTCCAAGTCCGGGGCAAGTGTGTGAGGAACAGAATCACCAGAAACTCTCCCTGTGGGGCGAGGACGGGCCCTGGCGGTGCCTTTTGGTTACTCTGATGCTCTTACCAACACTGCAGCGATCCTGAGAAGCTGGACCTCTTCCTGCCTACGGGGCTGTGGGCATCTCTGTGCCACCCCTCAGAGCGCCCGCCTCCCACGGGGCTCAGGCACAGCTTCCTGCCCGAGTGGGGCAGCCACACACTCCTGTGCCCAGGTGCTCTTGGTGCTCAGGCTCCTGGCCCGCAACCTGTGAGGACCAGTGCACGGAGGGGCAGTGGAGGCCCGGAGGGACCCTCAGCCAAACCCAAAAAAGGACGGTTTTCGGAGTCTGTATCTTCACTACCTCCTCTCCTGTCTGGAATCTTCTATGAGCCCATCAGCCTGCCCTGCCCACTTTCTCCCCTCCTCCTACACATACGAGTTATCTACCAGGCTGGGGGCATCCCTCTGGGTGACCAGAGGGAACGGGCATGGCACACCAATCACACGGTGCTCAACACTGTGCGACAGGTTCCACAGAGAGGCTCACGGGGGCTTCGGCGGCCCGAACAGGATGGCCAGTCTGGGAGCTGGGGGTCTCAGCCCCTCCCTGAAACGAGCTCATGTCTTCTGTGTCCTCACCGAACGGCAGCCCTGGGACTGCAGGGCTTTGCCGCCGATGCTCCCGGACGTCCCGGAGCACCTGGAACAGCACGTGAAATAGCCAGTGTGGCCTCAGAGGCAACCTCGAGCTCCGTTACTGTTCCTCCCTGCGGGCAGGCCCAACATGGGTTTTGGTCTTAGGCCGAAATCGAAAATACCACTGCAATGTCAAGTCTGACAAAGAAAACGGTGCGGCTCCGGGAGGCAGTGTAGCCTCATGGGAAAGACGTCCTGGGAGTAGGGAGCTTAATCGCAACAGAGCATCAGTTCCTGGCTGTGTGACCTGCAGCAAGTGTCTTACCCTCTCTGATCCTGTTTTTGCATCTGCAAATTGGTGCTAGCAATAGCTCACTCACAGAGGTGTTTTGAAGCTGGAGAAAAATGCTTCACTAGTACCTGGCACATAATAAGCTCTCTGTATCCAACTAGGAAAGGGAGTGGAAGCAAAAACCCATCAGTCACCCTGGAAACAGAAGAGAGAAGCCGTTCTTTGGCGCCCCGAAAGCTTGGCGAGGCCCCAAACAGTTCGAGGCACAACCCAGGGTCTGAAGCCCCCACTCTGTGGGCAAGCCATTCCAGAACTTTCCCAGCTTGACAGGCACTTCTTGCCAGAGGCTGACAAGGCCCTGACGAGAGCCCAAGGTGTCAGGGTTTAGCTTGGTAGTGTCACCAAAAAGGGAAGGCGAGGCTGACTGTCAATGCTCGGTTGTCATGACTTCACAGAGGGGTGTGGCCAGCCCTGAGGGGGAAGGGCAGCAGTGCAGACACGGGCGCCCTGAAGCCTGCATACTCACAGCACCCAGCACCCCAGACACGGGCACCCAGAGGCTTGCATACTCACAGCACCCAGCACCCCAGACACGGGCGCCCAGAGGCTTGCATACTCACAGCACCCAGCACCCCAGACACAGGTGCCCAGAGGCCTGCATACTCACAGCACCCAGCACCCCAGACACAGGCGCCTTGAGGCCTGCATACTCACAGCACCCAGCACCCCAGACACAGGCGCCCTGAGGCCTGCATACTCACAGCACCCCAGCACCCGGGCTGCTGCTATCCCACTTTACAGACTGGACAAGTGACAGCGTAAAGTGATGCAGCCAGTGATTTTTGGAACTGAGTTGGGCCTTGATCCCACTGGCCCTGGGTCACACTCTTAATTGACTAAGCACATGGGCTTCACCGGGTGTGCGGGACAGGTGTGGGCCGTCGTAGTGAGAAAACTAGGCTATTGCCAGTACTTAAAACCCCAGTTTTACATCAAAATCTAGCTGTCCAGGCCCCTGGAACCAAAAGATCTGGCCACACGAGGCCCAGGTGGCAATGGTAAGCCAAGCAGCAGGCCCCTGGGGGCAGACCCCATCCTCTGCAGCCACCCCAGAGAAAACGGCTGGCACGGGAACATGCTCCCGGCTCGGGGAGCCCTGGGCACACACGCTGTGCCCCGCTGCTCCACAGGCACACACAGGGCAGAGGGCACACCAGCACAGCTCCACGTGTGTCCCTCAATATGTGTGTGCACACACACGCACATACACACATGCACATACGTGTGCGTGCACACGACATCTTTTAAAAAGCACAAAATGGGCCCTCAGCTTTGCTCTCCTTCTCTCCGCAGTACACACAGCTCCCAAATCCAGTGTGAAACGGCGGCTTCTCTTGGGGCAGGATCCCCACTGCCAAGCTGCCCGCAAACTTATCTCTGGGAGACAGTACCTGAGACAAAAAGCCGCCCGGACCCTCTGGTTTGGGCCCCACCACCAGGACCCTCCTCTCAAACCCTTTCTTAGGTTTGAACAAACCATAACGTTTAAAACCCTGGGGCGGGGCAGCCACCTGGGTGCACCTGAGCAGCAGCTCGGGCACTGGGGCACGTGCATCCTCCTGCGCTAAAGGCCAGCAGCCCCCCCAGGACCTCCCAGCAGCCTCCTTCCCGGCGGCTCCTCATGTCACTCATTCCCTTTCTCTCGAAGGGAGAGCGCATACAATGGCAAACTCTCAGGGGAGCTGTGTGTGCACTCTCTCCCCATTTCTTTTACTACATGCCCAGGAGAAGTAACCATCCGAACAAACAGAAGCTGGCAGGAAAGGCCGAGGAGTGTGTGTGCATGTATGTGTGCGAGTGTATGGGTGCAGGCACATGGGTGTGTGCACACACGGTATGCATGTATATGTGGACGGGCACGTGGGGCACTTGTGCAGCAGGAGCAATTAGATCTTCTGTCTTAATAAACAATAAGCCCTCCCTGACCCAGGGCCTCGCGGGGCAGTGTAGCTGGCTTAACCCAGACCTCCTGCCCAATCTGAGGTCCCGCCAAAACTCAACCCCTAATCGCACCTCAAGCTAAGATCAGCCGTAAAATGCTGTGGGTTGAAAAGCCCTGCTGAGGGCACAGCGGGCCCTCGGCGCCAAGATGAACCCAAATCCTGAAATACCCACTTGCCACACATGCCGGAGCCTCTCCTCCCAAGAAACAAAAACCCAGGATGGGAACGGGACCTTCACCCAGAGGGAGCCCAGCCTTTCCCGCACAACGGGCGCCCAACTGGGGAGCCACGCGGTCTTCACAGGGACTGACTTCTGAGGGGACAGGGGATCTGGCAACTCAGATCTGCCCTCCTGCCCCCCAGCCCCGCAGAAACCAAGACCAACTAGAGCCTGGGTCTCAGCCAGGGGCCCTGTCCGAGGGCACTGGGCAAAGTCTACAGATAGTTGGGTTGTTACAACTTGGCGGGGGGAGCAGAAGCTACTCTTCCTGGCATCCAGTGGGGACGGGCCAGGGATGCTGCTGGACCTCAGCACAGAGGCCCACCTCCCCCCTCCCGACGGGAATCACCTGGCCCAGGGCGTCCCAGTGCGAGGCTGACACACCGGGATGTCAGTGTTCAGCGGTACAGCGTGTCAGGAGAACCACCAGAACCCTGGGCGTCCTGAGTTCTGAGAGCTGTGTTGGACTCCTGGTTTGGAACCAGCTGGAGAAGAGGAATCAGAGGCTCAAAGACTCTGATGGTGTTAAAAACCCAAACTGCCGAGCAGACACTGCCCGCAGGGGTGAGGGGCGCAGGGGTGAGGGGCGCCTCCCAGGGCCCTTAAGAAATGTTGTCACAAGAGCCAGCAGCTGTAAGCAGACAATTCAGTCCGCCCAGAGGGCAGTCAGCTTCTACCTGCCCATCAGAGCAGAAGAAAGACGGGTGATTTCTAAGAGACGCAGAAAAGAGGTCAACAAGAACGCCAAGAAAAATTCGTACCCGGAGAAATCCTTTTAGAAATCCTTTTCTCAAAGGCAGCGGAGCGAGCCCCCTCCTTGGCTGCCATCTTGGTGGGTTGTCCCTTGAGCCTGCGGTTTTTAAACTCAAGACCCCCGCCTTTGAAAGAGTGGCACGCTTTTCTGTGGAGTGTGTTTTGGGAACAGCGAACTGACATCAGACTCTCGACTCTCAGAAAAGATGGAGCGTCTTGTTAAAGTCAAGCCCATTCCAGATGTCTGGCC
>NW_005871203.1:2170987-2173052 GCF_000147115.1 Myotis lucifugus
AGCTGCTTCCTCCTGCCCTGGGCTTTCTCCCAGGAAGTAGGGGTGCCCTGTGTAAAAAGTACAGGTGAGTAATGGGCCACCGGGGGCCAGCTCAGTGCCACAGGCCAGGGATCTGGATGCTACCCTCAAGGGTCCCTGCAGGCAATGGGTTTACTGACACCTTAGTGTCAGTCGAAATATTAGCCAAAGAAGGGACAGAAATGAGAATGAGTGTTCTTTAAGTCCTGTACCCAAAGGATGGACAAGAGCAGAAGGTCAGCCAGAGCCCAGCCCTCAAGGTGACAAGTTCAACGCAACGTGGATCCCTTGGGCGGGAGGTCCCCCAAGCAGCTTTACAGAAGGAAGGGGTAAAAACAAGGCACGGAGGGGACCTCAGCAGCAATCCATCTAGCACCGGGAGACTCTCTCCAAACATGTGCAAACACATTTTAATAATATCCTCGTGCATTTCATTAGCCTCCTGAGTTCACAAAGGGCCTTTGGGAAGCAATCTGGTTTAAATGCAACTCAATTCCGAAAACGCTGGCTCCGGGCAGGTCCTCCTGGCACCTAGCTGGCCTGGCGCAAGGCAGCTGGGGGAGGGGGAGCAAGGCTTTCAATTGACTGGAGGGAGTGGGGGAGGTGAATGGAAGGACCCACCACCCAAGCCGCCAGCCTGCCCCAGCAGGGCCGGTCATGGGTTATTTTTACCTCTTGAGCCTCACTGTACAGGCTCAGGGGCCGAAAGCCGTGGCAGCCGCCTTCGGAAACTGGCTTATGAGTCACCTAGTGACTGCCCTGGCTCGGTGGCAGCTGCCTCTTGGCTCCTGGTCCCAGCTGGAAGGCTGGCCGTGCAGAGGGCTGTGTGCCCCCTCGCCTGAGGTGTCCAGGGGCGAAGATGGGGGAAATGAAGTTCAGAGAGGCAGGAGGTCCTCAAAAGGGTGGCTGGGGGAGGGGTGTTGGCTAGAAAACAGGCCCCAGGGGGTGGCTGTCAATTCCCCATCCAACCCTGCCTCCACCTGGGTGGGCTATGGGAGGGAAGTGCAGGGCAAATCAGGCTGAGCATCCAACACCCCCCTCCCTACCCTCCTCTACCTCCCCCTGTCAGGGCAAGGCAGTCCCAAATACAAACAGCCCCAAACTTTGACTCATTTGTAACCATCGTCCCAGTCTGACTGAGCCAAGCTGTCCAGACAGGATATTTATAGGTACGTCGGGGACAGACACTCACACAATGACACACATACTCGGGATCCACCGCTGGGCCAGACCCGCCAGCGCGAGCCCTGGTTCCAGACACCTGGACACAAACGGTCCCCAGACCCCCGAGAGAGGCACCCAGCCCCAGACACAGACCTCAGAAGACTCGCAAACACGTACTCCTGGGACAGACCGCGACTCAGACACACAGACACGCACACCCCATAAACGCACAGAAACCCACTTACTGAGACCGAGACACACAGTGCCACGCACACTCCAGACACAGCCGCTCGGAGCCCCAGACACCTCGCAGGCCAGACAGTGTCTCACACGCCCGCCACCCCCTCCCAGCCAAAGTTGATATAGAGCCGGCCTAATTGCTCCAACGCGACTGCCCCTTAGGGAAATAAAATGGAAACTTCACGCATCCACCCCAGCTATCTCTCGCCCGGCGCCCCGCCGCCCTCCACCACTCGGTCCCGGGTCCGAGTCCCTGCGGGCAGGGCGCGGGCAGCGGGGGCCGTGCCAGGCTCGCAGCGCCGCGGGACAAAGCCGGGCCGGCCGCCAGCTGCCGCGAGCCGAGAGGGCGCGCCCGGGGCGCGGCGGGCGCTGCCGGGGCGCAGGGCTCACGGACCGAGGGGGCGCGCATAGCCCGGGGTCCCCGCTCGCAGCGGGGCCGTGACTCGGGTCTGAGCCCGATGGGGCCTCCGGGGGAGTGGGGCGCGGGTCGCTTACTGTTCTTCATGCTCTGGAAGAAGGAGCATGTGGCAGGTAGACATACAAAAGATATTGTCATGCCTCAGCGTGCGGCGCAACAACAAAATATGTTGACCTCCGATCTAAAGCGCATGAAGGGAGTGGCGGCATAGCATCGGGAGCAATA
>NW_005871203.1:2173806-2190283 GCF_000147115.1 Myotis lucifugus
AAGAACCGGGACCCGCGCAGCCGAGGGGCGTTCTGGTCCCCTTTCCTACTGGGTCAGTTGGAGACCCCTGCCCCGCACACCCCGGCCCGGGGAGAGGGAGACTCGGTTCAGCCGCACTGCCGGGCGCATTCCCCGCCCCCTCGGCCCCGCGGGTTCTTGACTTGGAGTTTGGGAGGAAGCCTGGGTCCCCCAAAGGAGCATGAAGTTCCTGGGGCTCAGGGCAGGGCAATTAGAGAAGGGGGAGCACTCCAGACCACCCACTACCTGATTTCGCAGGAAACTACCACCTCCAGGTTTGCAGCTCCACGAGGCCCCCCGCCCACTTCGCCCCCGGCGCACTTTAACCCGATCCCACGGAGGTCGGCTGGGAAACGGGATCCCGTAGACACGCCCCGGGCGGCTCCGGTAAATGCCCCAGCGCCCTTGTCAGGTAAATACGAGTCGGGGACCGGTGTGAAGTGCCCGCCCGCAGGGGCCCGGGCGAATCCACACCCATTGTCTGTCGCCCCGGGGGCCGCCGGCTGTGGGGAGGCCCGGCAGAGACCAAGAGGTACTTCTGTTTCATTAAGTTTTAATTACTCAAGCGCCAGGAACACCTCCTGGTGTAAAAAGATGTTGAAATATTATGTAAGAGGCCCCCCCACACCTTTTGGCAATTTGGGGTGACCCCTCCTAGACGCTTCCCTAAGTCTGTATTTTACTTGGAGGGCCTACCCCGTGCCAGAAACTTACACAGTAGGAACTCAACCTGGCACTTTCTGGGGGAGGCAGGGCTGTTATCGTCCCATTTCACAGACCCGAAACTGACCTGGAGTCCGTGGCTTAATTTAAACTCACATAATGGTGGAGCCTGAGCTGGACCCAGGCCCTGGGGCACCTGCCCCCTCACCTCCCCCTCATACTTTTCCCCCCACCACCCCTCCCCCGCCCCAAACACACACACACACACACACACACACACACACACACACACACAGGCACACACATCTAATTCTTTAAATAGCCACACGCCCCTGTAATGCCTGGAGTGTCAGTAATGAGCAGAGATTATTTTTGTGTTGGGGGGTGGAAGGGGGAAAGGGTTCTAAAAGTTATTTCCTTTCCACAGACTGGAACCAACAGTGTTGCAGAACGCAGAGAAAGGGGCCGGGGAAGTGGGCGAGTTCTCTCCCTGCACTGCTCCCCAGGATGCCTCTTGCTCTCTTATCAGGGTGAGCAGGAAACTTTGGAGGGTGATGGACTGGCGGGAGCTTTCTAGGGGAGCCGCAAGTGCCGGTACAGCAGAGGTCAAAGGCACTGACCATCGCTGGTTTGGAGAAGTCCGAGCCCAAGGCCAGGATGGGGAGAGCACTGAGGGCAGACTCAGCCCCCACCTTGAGGAGGGGTCAACTTCACCTGCCAGTCCACAGAGGGGCAGGGGATAGGTTTGCTGCAGTTTGGCCTCTGCAGCTTGGAGAAAAGCTGAAGGAGGGAGGACCCTGCAAATGTTGGCTGGGCCTGGGGCTGACCTTGGACCCCACTCATTTCTGAGGCCAAAGGAGACCACCACCACGGCCCCTCCTTTCAGCCATTCTTCCATTCATTCAATCAACAAACGTTCCCTGAGCTCAGCCCTGAGTGCTGGGAACTCAGCCATGCCAGGCAAAACCCCTGCCCTCCTCCGAGTCCCTCGCAGACATCTGTCCTGTCTGGTAAGCGGAAACACACACACATCGATTGTCTGGGAAATGAGGCAATCCAGGTTAAACCGCCAGCAGGCAAAAATAACCAGTGAATTTAGTAGATTAAAACACACACACCCCAAAAAAACCCTACCCACATAGAGCTCTGGTCGATGGGCCTGGGAAGAGCACTGGCCATATTTATTGGGTACCTACAATGTGACACCACTGTTCTGATGGTGGCACCTGGAACTGGTTAGTGGTCTCAGCCCTGGTTCCAAAGTTGGTTCTGCCCGGAGGCCTAACACAGGGTATCAGGCACGGTGGTCACAACTGTATCTCCAAAGACGTGTGCCAGGCACCGCCCTGTGTGGTGCTAGGGATCAGCGATGCAGGGGCACACCCACCGTCAGGCCGGGCACACGAGGAGGTGTTACTGGCCCCGATGGGAGAGCCTCACTCTAAGGGGGTTGGGGGGTTGGGGAAGTATGGGTGTTGGCCCACCTCTGCTGAGCCAGCCTGAGCCCATATGGGAGGGAGGCCACAAATCAGAAAAAGAAGTTTCCTTCATTCTGTCAGTAAATATTATGCTCCCCATTCAGGGCCAGGTTTCGTGCTGGACACTGGGCACCCTGTCCTCATGTGGCATTGTGGGGGGCAGGAGAGACTCTAAGCCCCCATGCAAACTGGTAGCTACACTAGGTCACTTCAGATATGGCGACGATGAGCTGGGGGGTGGGGATCAGGAAACACCTGAAGAGGTGTTTTATTCCACTCATATTTACTGAGCATCTGTCTGGGGCAGGACAATTCCCTGCCCTCCTGGGACTCATTCTTGTGGGTCTGTAAACACGTAAGTCCAAGTGATGGCTTCAGGGAGGGACGAGAGCTGGGAAGAATACAAAGGGCCCTGGCAGGACCCAGCTGGAGCCCACGGGGTCAGGGTGGCCTCTCTGGGGAGGTGGGACAGCTGAGAGGGAGTCTCATGCCAGGGGGCACAGGTGCCCAGGACAAAGCCCTTGGTGGAGGAGGAATGAAGGAATCCTCAGGGTCCCAGGAAGTCTGGGATTGGGGACACATTGCCCAACCGGGTTGGTTACGGGTCATGGGATTGTGAAAAGCGCATGTGTCCCCAGACGACTGCTGGGGACACGCCTTTCTGGGCCTCCAGACAGCACGTGCCCTGTCTGCCCTGAGTGTGGGTTGGATCTGTCACAAGGGGGCCTTTAGAGAGAGAAAGTCCAGTCTCAGCCAGTCAGGAGGCCTTGCTGGGCTGGGGGCAAGGCCAGCTGGTGCAGGTACCGCGCCCTGTGCTCTGTTTAATGCTCTACTGTCACCATCTTGAAATTCTTAATAATTAATCATTTTTTAACAAAGGGACTTGCAGATCCTGTAGTCAGTCCTACTGGGATGCCGGCCCTCGTTGGCAGCCTGGCAGCCGGCGGGAAGCTGGGGACGCCAGCATGGGCTTTGGCCCCTGCTGGGGGTGGCTGGCCACATAGGACTGCGCCTGCTGGGCACTGTGGAAAGTGCTGGGCTGAGTCAACAAAGGGCAGCAGTGGGACAAAGCAGATCCCAGCCTCCTCAGGGCCAGCCATGTCCCCTCACCTCCTGCAGCCCAGGCCTGAGGACAGAACTGCTGCTTCAGAAGCAATCCCAGCCCTAGGGTTTAGGGACCTCTCCTGCTGACTTCCCAGCGCTGGAAATCTGGCCAGCTGACTCATTTCCCCCACCCAAGTCCTGCCTGTGGTTTAATCGGCCTGTCAACATTCCCAGATTTGCATCTTTGGACTTCATGTTTTATTTTTTTTTGTCTTGTTTTGCTTTTAATCAGTAACAAGAGCTAATGTTCATTGGATACTGCCTGGGTGGCAGGCCCTGCCCTAGGCCCTGCATATTCGCATATTGGTCAGCTTCATCATTCAACATATATGCCTCGGGTCCTATCGCCAGTCCGCAGTACCTCAGTGCAGCCCCACCACAGCCCATGTGACAGATGGGGACACTGAGGCATGAGTGAGGTGGAGTGGCAGGTGACTGCTGGTACTTTTTCTGTCCTCCTCACCTCTGCTGGGGTCTGCTGGCCTCAGGCAACACTGGCCCTGGGCTTCCTGGAGGTTCCCAGCTGACCTTTGCAGGGAGGGGTCAGGTGGAAGTGGGCTCAGGTGGAGACCAACTCAGAGAGGAAACTGGTATCAGAACCTTGCGTGAGTGACTTTAGCCGGTCACTTTGCCTGGACAATCCTGAATCTCCTCCATGCCAAATGGGGGTGGAAACAGAATTGCACAGTGTGTGTGTGTGTGTGTGTGTGTGTGTGTGTTCACTGTCTGTCGGCCCTTTATTGGCAACCCCAAGGGCCAAGACAGCCTGGCTTGTCTGGCTTGTCCCAATGCATCCCAGTGGGTGGGATGATCGGGGGCTGCTGTACTGTGGGTGCTCGGCAAACCTCGGGGGAGTAAATGAGCAGCACCCACTCACATGAGCATTTGGGGCTACCTTAATTGCTGATAATTCTGTCTTCCTTGCTTGCTCACTCCCTCCACCCCCATACATCTCCTTTTGTCCTGTCCCTTGAATACCCACCTAATGACAAGCTTCTAAGAAAGTATTGGCAAGCCAGGCACCTGGGCCAGCACCTACCAAGAACAGGTACTTGCCTGGTACCAGAGCAGAGCCAGACAGACTTAACCATGAAGTTGATTCGTGTGTGTGTGTGTGTGTGTGTGTGTGTGTGTGTGTGTACTCTGTGTGTTGAGGGTCCATGGGTGCCCATATGTGTGTTGCATATATGTGGGGTGTATATGTACTCGTGCTGTGGGGGGTATATGTGCATTGTGTGTTTTGTTGGTTGTCTCTGCGTGTTTAGGTGTTGAGCTCTCCAGCAGCACCAGACAAGCTCTGCCGCACGGTCACAGGTCCATACCCTCGCCCTCCCACGGGAGCCATCTTCTCTCCCCTCCAGCTTCTCATTTCCAGCAGGGAACTGGTATCCACAGAGAACACAGGGCTTTGGGACCGAGGCAGGGAGATGAGGGGTAGGCAGAAGGAGAGGACAGTGGAAACATTAGAGCCAAATCCTGTCTTCTGACAGATGGGTAGACTGAGGCCGAGTCAGGGACAAGGCTTAGCCAAGGTCAAGCTGCTGGTGAAGGCAGAGTTGAGCTAGAAGCCTGTTCCTGACTCTCAGCCCAGGCCCCACAGGGCACCATGGTGCCCCATCAGTCCCTACAAGGGAGTGGCACACAGAAAACACCCTTGCCATCATGTTCAGTCCCCAGCCAGAGTTAGAGATATGGGCCCCTCCCCTCTGCACAGGGCGCCCTGTGCCCTTATGGGGCTTGGGAACACATGTCCAGGAGCCAACCTCAAAGGTGATGACATGTCACTGCCCTGTCGAAAGGGCCCTGGGGACCCACAGCTCGGGAGCATCAGCGGCTCAGTGCACATCTGCTGAAGGAATGCAGGACCATTTTGCAGTGGGAATGAGGCCCTTAAAGTATGAGTGTCCTCACCCTCTAGTTCCCTTTCTACAACACATTTTCAGGAAATAATGAGAACTGAGTATTAAGGACAAAAATATTGATCCTATCTTCATTTTTGAAAGCAAAAAGGCAATAAAATTAATGAAAGGAGGGGGGTGGTAAACAAAGAAGGGCAAAGATAATCCAGCTGTTAAAAAGGATGCTTTCACAGATTATTTTGTGGTAGAGAGAAAAGTCCTTTATAAAGTTTAAAATAGGCTGCAGACCTGATCCCAATTTTGTACACATAAATTATATTTAAAAAGACTGAAATGATATATGCCAAAATGTTAACAGTATTAGTTTTGTGGAATGTACATTTCTCTTATACTGTTTGCTGTATTTTCTGCAATGAACGTTAATTTAACATTTTTAAAGGTTACTGAAAAGCGCCTCTGAAGCGACACCCGCCCACGTCTTCCCTGTGGTTCCTTTAACTCCAGTCAAGACACAGCGGGGCGGGGGTGCCAGACACGTCTGACATCACGGGCAGCCCGAAATGACACAGCGGGCCGGCCAATCCCAAGTTCGGATTCCGGGAGCCGCTATTTGATTGGACACAAGTGCGGGTGGCTTCGCCCAATGACGGGAGAGGGGCAGGAGCCCGGGGGGCAGCGTGGGTTTTAAATCCACGTGGTGGCGGGAGGGCGTGGCCGCGGCGGCACCGCTTCTGGGCTGGCGTCCGCTCCCCGCGTAGATGTGCAGATGTGCGGGCCGCCATCCTCCACGCCTCCTGCCGTCGGGGCCTGTTTGTATCGGCAGGTGTCTTAAAGGATCTTCTGATGATGGAACCCGTCCATTCGCCGGACGTTCACTGAGCATCTACTCTGTGCCAGGCAGGGTCCGGTGGGATAACAGAATCCAGGACAGACGCTGTGAATGCCACCCTTCTATCTGAGTAACCACGGGCAAATTTCACTCTCCCCTTCTCCTCCCCCACGCCCCCCTCACACACCTCTGCTCCACCTTAGTTCCTACTCAGCCTCCCCTCCCTGAGCTCCGCAGGGGAGGAGGTGGGGGGGGGGGGTACATTGTGCCTGTGAAGGATCCGCCCCATGGTTCATGCTCTATATATACTTGTTGCATAATTATCTCAAAGACCAAGTCTTAGCACAGTACTAATACAAAATGACATCTTATAAAACTTAATATTCAAAAAATTATGCCTTTCTTCTCTAATTCGATATTCACACAAAAACAAGTTAGGTGCTGTCATTATTCCCATTTTACAAATGTGGAAACGGAGGCAGAGGGAGGCCAGGTAACTTTTCTGTGGCTCGAAGGTGGTGGGGCTAGAGCAGCCGTGGGCAAACTACGGCCCGCGGGCCGGATCCGGCCCGTTTGAAATGAATAAAACTAAAAAAAAAAAAAGACCGTACCCTTTTATGTAATGATGTTTACTTTGAATTTATATTAGTTCACACAAACACTCCGTCCATGCTTTTGTTCCAGCCCTCCGGTCCAGTTTAAGAACCCATTGTGGCCCTCGAGTCAAAAAGTTTGCCCACCCCTGGGCTAGAGAGTCAAACCAGGTTCGTCTGTTTCCAGAGCCCTTGATCTGAACCACCACTGCACTTCTCCAGCACTCACCCAGAAACTCTCCAGCCAGGCCTGTGCTACTGGGAAGCCAGAGAGGAGGGAGCACAGGAATCATGTGGGTAGGGCACAGCCAGGTGAGCTGGGGTCCTGCCACCCACCTCATTGCCCAGCCCTCCCAGCTGCCAGAGGTCAGAGTGGTGAATAGACTGGCTGCCACTGGGGCATACCAGGCCCCCGCTAGGCTAGGATGGGGGTACACTGGTGGGCACCACAGGCCCATTCCTGCCTCATGGGGCCGGCCGTCTAAACCAGCAACCACTAAGATGGCCTGCGGGCACCTGCACAGGTGTTTCCACTGTCACTGACAGGAAGTTGTGGGGGGTTTTTGTTTTTTTTCTTTTTACATCAAGCTGCGGTCCACCCGCTTCATAGAGTCCATAACTTCATGCTCCCGGCAGCATAACTGTGCTTCAGAAATTGAGGAGCAAGCTAAACATCACGGCTTTCCATTCAAGACAAGCCACGTCATTCGTGGAGCCCAGTGCAAACTAAAAACGTAGCTCAAAACCACTGAGTGTCCAGGTGACAACAGCAGAGCTCAGATCCCCCTTTGAGGGCAGAGTCCCATATGACTGCACACATCCCACCCCGTGAAGCAGGCCCTGCTCCCCACCAGGGGTCCCTGACCCTGCACCGTCCTCCGGAACCCCGGAACCTCCCTGGCTGGCTGGGGTCTGCCGGGAGCCCACGGAGAGGGGAGTTTCCGGCTGGGCCCAGGGAAAGGCACCTGCCCACGTGGTCTGTGTCTCTGCAGCTCCCTGGGGGGTCCGGGTTCACAGACCCACCCCGCTGCCTGCCACTCAGCTGCCGGCTCTCCCCTGGACTTCCGGTTGCACTCACTGCTAAGCCGGAGGCTGGTCCTCGCTTCGGGCAAAGTGCTTTGTTCCTTTTGCTCTGCAGCCCGGGTGGCCACCTGGACGCACCCTTCACCTTTGATTACCTGATTGATCCAGGTGGTTTCCGGCTGTTGATTTTTTTCAGACAGGGCTGCCAGGGGGACTCGGGTGCTCATTGCCCTCAGATTCTGGCTTCCTGGGAAGCAGCTCCCACGTGTTGGGCCTCACTCGGTGCCAACAGTTCTGCAGTGGGAGCGTCTTCCCCGAGGCGTGGGGAGGAAGTTATAACGTACTTAAACCTGCCCAGTTACTATGGGGCCTGGATTTGAACTCAGACCCTTCTGGCCCTGGGGTCCACCCTGTCAGCCCCTGCACTGTCCTGTGACAGGAGGAAGAGAGAGCTAAGCCCTCATCTGTCCCGGAGCCCGGGGGTCTGATTTTTAAAAGCAGCAGCAATATCCTGTGACTTCCTTCTCGAAAATCTTTTATTTTTGGCCTGAGACAGCTAATGCGTGGCCAGGGTATCCACGGAAACCAGGGTGCTGGGAGCAAGCTGTACCAAGTCTCCATGCTGAAGCCATCAGACGGCCAGGCCGGGCCTCTCTGGTTATTTATTTACTTTCCATCCCTCTGTATCATTTTACACTCTCCTGACCAATGAGACCATCAGATACACGCTTTCAGGGCGTGCGGGGAGGGGCCTGCCCTTTCGGAACGGGGGCGGGGGTGTGCTCGCTGTTCCTATTTGCGAGCTCCCCAGATGAGGCATGACACCCAGGTCTGCCTCTCACCCCACAGGGCAGATCCCGAGTTTCACCCCCAAGTCTTGCTCTAGGTCAGAATCTCTCAATGGTGTCACTATTGACATTTGGGGACAGATGCTCAGCAGCATCCGTGGTCCCTGGTCCCTCATAGAGGCGAGTGGCGCTGTCCCCGGCCGGAGACAACCCGGAATGGCCCCGCACATCACCATACACCTGCTTGGAGTAGGGTTGCCTGATAAATACAGGACACCCAGTTCCATGTGGATGTCAGATGAACAACGAATCATTTTAGTATAATTATGTCCCAAATTATACTAAATGCAATATTTGAGACATATTTATAGTAAAAAACTTTCATTGTTTATTGAAATTCAAATTTAACCTTGTGTCTTGTATTTTTATCTGCTAACTCTGCCAGCCCTAACTAGGGGGCAAAATCACTCCAGGGTGGAAACCATGGCTCTCGAGCTCGGGTTCTTAACCATCAGGCCTCAGTTTCCTCACCTGTAAAATGGATGTAGTATTAGCACTGACCTGGTTAAGGAGTTGCAGGCACTGATGGAGCCGAGGCTGGCAGCGGTAGCACGTGGGGCAAATGCCCGCTGCTCTTCTTCTCCGGGGGATATTGTGGGGCCTTTGTGATACAAGCCAGGCCTCCCTCTTTCTCCCACTCTCTGCCCCAGAACTGGGGTGGGGACTGCTACACAGCAAGCACACTGGGCGGTGGGGCCAGGCCCCGCAGCCTACATCATCTTTAGAAGAGAACCTTTCTCCTGGGGCCGGCACTCAGCTCACAGCTGGGTCCTTCTTGGTGCCTGGCCCTGTGCTGAGTACCAGGGGGACAATGGGGCCCAAATGCAGGCCCAGGCACTGCCTTCCTGGAGCTGGGGTGGCATGGGCAGTAAATGATGACTGTGATGCAGGTTCTATCCCCCCGCCCCAGTTCCTTGTTCCCTGAGGCTGGGGTTGCGCTGACACCTCCTTGATGTCCCTCACCCCCACATCCCGGCCAGGGCCAATCCTGGGGTTCTGCCCTTACATTTAAAGATAGTGTTACTGAGGCGCTGTTGACACACATACTTAACGTGGGCGATGTGGTCAGGTGTGACTGATGTGCACACGGGTGAAGCCATCCTCACAGTCGAGAGACTGCAGGTCTCCGTCGCCCCAGAAGGGCCCCGTGTCCCCTGGTCATCTCCCTCCGCCTTCCTCACAGCAACCGCCGCTCTGCTCTGTCACTGTAGATGGCTTTACGTGTTCTAGAGTTTGATATAAATGGATTTGCACAGTCCATGCTTTTTTTGGTCTGGCTTTTTTCACTCCATATGATTGTTGTGAGGTTTGTGCGTGTTGTGTGTGGCTTTTATTTCTGGGTGGCGTTCTCCGGCATGGACCCACACCAGCTTGCTCACCCATTCGCCTGTGATAAACCTACCTCTTTTTTATGATGCGACTATTTATTGAAATATGGCAGGCACACAGAGAAGGGCACCGGTCACACCTGACCACGAAGCGAGCACGCACACACCTGTGTTGCCAGCAGCCAGGCCGAGAAGCAGCATGACCAGCGGAAGCCCCTGTGCCCTGCTGGTGGCTACCCCACACCCCCACTCAGAGGCCGCCCCCACCCTGTTTCCTAAGACGAGGAAGAAGCTGCTGGTTCGGGAACTTTGCACACGTGGGTCAGACAATATGTCCTTTGTCTGCATCTGGCTTTCTCGCTCACATTCGCCCTGTTCTCCTGTGTGTGGCAGCTTGTTCCTTTAGGACTCAGTGGTGCTCTGCGATGTGGCCGTACAGGCCTGTTTACCCAGCCTCCTGCGGAGGGCGGTTGGGCTGCTTCCAGTGTTTGGCCATCGTGAATATTGCTGCTATGAACATTTTTGCACAAATGCCTCTCTCTCTCTCTCTCTCTCTCTCTCTCTCTCTCTCTCTCTCTCCCTCCCTCCCTCCCTCCCTCCCTCCCTCCCTCTCTCCCTTGCTCCTGTCTCCTACTGGCCCCTCATCCCCTTGAGGAATGAGACTGTCTCTTACTTACCTTTGTAACTTGGTGCCATGAACTGCAGTCACAGGCCCCGGCGGAGCTCAGTGGATGGACGACTTTATTTCGTTAACCAGAAGAGCACTATGTGTGAGGGCTCCAGCCCCCACTTCCTGGCCGTGTCGGGGTGTGTTCTGGCCCAGGCAAGCCAAATGCAGGGCGCTTCAGCTGAGGCACGGTGACTTGGTGCTGAAAACTTGGTTACAAAAGAGGAATTTAGGATTTGGCTCCCGTCTTTCCCAAGCTGGCCTTGCAGGGCTGTTTTCAGGGCGTCCCCGGGCTGCCATGCAGGCCTCTCCAGCAGAAGGCAAGGATTTGCCCAAGGTCTCCGCTCAGCATCTTTTCCATGAGGTCTAGCAGTGGAGCCGCTGGATGAAAAAAGGACACCCACTTAAGTTTGAATTTCAATCCAACAATGAAGAATTGAAGTATGACCTGAATGAGACTGAAATCCAAACCTGACTGGGGCTGTGTGTGTGTTTATTTGCTAAACCCGCAGCCTGTCTAGCAGAGCTGAGTTGGATGAATGAACGGATGAGCTTGTTATAGTTAGCTATCGCTGCGTAACAAATTACCATAAACTGAGCAGCTTAAACAATAGACATTTGTTATCTCGCAGTTTCTATGGGCCCAGAGTCTGGCCTCTGCTTCAAGATCTCACCTGGCTGAGATCCAGGTGCTGATGGGGCTGTGGTCTCACCTGGCTGCCAGGTGTGGGGCTGGAAAAGAATCAGCAACAAGGCCCCTCAGGCTATTGGTAGAATAGGTTCCCTCCTGGCTCACATGGGGCTCGCGGCTGCTTCCTTCTTCAAAGCAGTAGGAAGAGCAGAGTCTAGAGGAGTCTACTGGGAAGATGGGGGTCCTTCAACAGAATGTGGTCACAGGAGTGACACCGCCTCCTTCGCTGTCACCAGGGGACGGTTAAATAAACAGCGGTTCCTCCATATTCCAGAGCAGGTGCAGGAATAGCAACAGGGCTGTGATTTCCCTGGACCTAGAGAAAGCAAACTGCACAGTTTTCCAAATGAAAAACAGCCAAATCACTTTTCACATCTCCACCCGCCCCCAGTTATAAAAACAATCCGTGCTCATGGCAAAATAGAAAAAGCAAGAAAATTACAAGTGGAAAGAATGCAGAATATTACTGCCCATAAACACTACTTCTAACATTTGGATGCATTTCCTTCCAGTTTCATTTCTGTGCATATTTGCACACATGGGGGGATGTACATGTATATTTAAATAGATACTGAAGCAAAAATAGAATCCCCGCGGGGGCTGCTCAGCGCCTCGCTCTGCCCTCTTGCCTGTCACCGCCCCGTGCTGAGTGCGGATTTATCGTCCTCGCGGCGGCGGAGCACGAGTGACTGGATGCAGTCCCCGGAGGGTGGACACACAGGTTGTGCCTGGTTTTCAGAGGACACCCTGCGTACCGCCCTTTGTGTAACTGGGGGTTCGAGAATCAACGGCATGAAGGTGAATTTGGGCTCTTCCCCTCACCCACCGTTTCACCTGGGACACGTCCCTAAACCTCTCGCTGCCTCAGTCTCCTCGTCTCTAGAATGGGGACAATAGCTGGACGCACCTCTGGAGCTGCTGAGGAGGGAGTGATTGGAAAGTCTGAGGACTGCTGTCGGCCAGCCCGGAGGCACTGGGGGTCCAGTTTGGATTTGCTGTAGGGAAGGCGCTGTGGGGACTTGGGGACCTGCTGGGAAGTGGAGAATGGTGATAGCATGGTGGTGGCTAACACGTTCACCGTGACTGGGGCTCTGTTCTAACCCTTACCCCCCATCCAGTGCTCCGTGAAGCCTAAAATAAATTTAAAAAATAAATAAAATGAAAATAAAGCACGACTTGGTAACATTTAAGGGGCACCTCTCCCGTCCCCTGGCAATCCCAGCGGGAGGACTGCATCCCCTGTCTAAGTGCCCAGACACCTGGTGTGAGACCTGGAAGCACCGTTTGGAAAGTCACACTTGGGAGCCAACCTAAATGCCCTGTGGTCAGGACCTGGGCAGCTAATAGTACAACTGCACGGACACCAGGAGCTGCCCGCCAGGGCGGGGCTAGAGCTGGGCTGGGAAGTGCGGCCCGCTGCTTGCTTTTGTAGGTAAAGTTTTATTGGAACAAGCCATGTTGTTTACATTTTGTCTCTGGCTGCTTTCGAGCTGCAAGGGCAGAGTTGAGTAGTTGCAGCAAAGACCAGATGGCCCACGAAGCCTAAGATGTTTACTATTTGACTCTTCTGAAAAATTTCGCTACATCAGTACACACCGTGGTGGAAGGCTCTCCGCACTCACGGCTGCCTGAGAAAAACACTGACAGCAGGGGGGACGCCACGGCATCGACAGCGTGATTTCTGCTTTGTGAGGAACAATGGGAGACAAACAAAACCATGGAAACATGCGTGCAGATGGGTTTTATAGGTGCACAAAAGTCTGAAAGGGTACACCCCGCTCTGCTGTGACTGTTTGCGCTGAAAGTTGAGAGGTAATATACTTGAGGGAGCGTTAACTAGTTGCTAAGCACTATGCTGCATGCACACATTCTCGCACTTTAAAAAATATATATTTATTAATTAAATTGACTGGGGTGACATTGGTTAACATGAACATACAGGTTTCAGGGGTGGGTTTCTATGTTACAAGATCTGCATATTGCACGGTGTGCCCACCACCCGGAGTCAGATCTTCTGCCGCCTTCTATCAGGACCCGCGCCTCCCCCCACCTGCCAGATTCACTCACTTTTACAAGAAGACTATGAGGTTGGTGCTAGAATGATGTTCCTTTTACAGACAAGACAACAAAGGCACAGAGAGGTGAAGTCACTTGCCCAGCGTCACACAGCTTTCAAGCAGCAGAGCTGGGATTCAGTGTGGGGGAGAAGGGCAAACACTTCCTATTTTACTGATGTCTGTGTTGTTTGACAAACATGGAAAAGAATAAAACGTGACTCAGTTGACACAGTCCCTGTCACTACCTACTTGATCTCAGGCCCCTCTCAGGCCTGCCACCCAGGGTGTTCTTCCAGGTGGGGCTCACGGCGACTTCTCAGGAAGGTCTCGGGCAGGACCCTAGACCTGCTCTAGAGATGGGTGAATGGCCGGGAGGCGGCAGATTCTGAGCCGCAGGTAGGAGGGACCCCCCCTTTAATTCAGGGCCTCCCAAACTGAGGGTGCATTTGCAGGGAAGCTGGGAGCTCCCCTGCCCCGCCCAGATTTTCCAAGGCATTGCGTTTCATGAGCGTTATCAAACGGTGACATTTCGGAGTGCAAGTGGGGTGGTTGTTAATACGGATTTGATGGTGCTAAAATGATTAAGCATGGCAGGCTTTTAAACAATGGGTTCATAAAAGGTGTTAATAACTCCTAAGTGCCTCGGTGATATCATAAACTGCTCCCAATTAGGTCTCTTCACTTCTCTTTACTCAAGGAATGAGGGAGGACTTGCTGGAAGGCTGCCTGAGCCTCTGGAGCCTTGGGGAGCAGCGAGGAGCTGGGCCCAGTTGGGAAACTATTTAGCTGGGCCGGGGAGTGTGCACGAGCTTTCTAAAGGAGCACCCACTTCAGGCTTTTCAGAAAGAAATGTCCAGGAAACCCCAAGAATGGGGCAAAGGAGTGAGGGTGTGGCTCTGGGTCCTCAAGGCCATTCCGGGTGTCCTGCAGGCTGCCTCCCCACAAAACCCAGGCAGCAGGGATGCGGGGGGCTTAGCGTGGGGGCTGCGTTTGAATCTGGCTCCACTACAGTCTCTGGGTCAGTGTGGGCAGCTTGCCCTCCTCCGTGTGTGCAAAATATAAATGCCCGGCCCCTCATTCAAGAGTTAGTAAGAATTTCAAGGTGGGACAGCACAGAGCCAAACTAAGCATGGAGCCTCTCTGAGCCTGGGGCCTGTGACTGTACAGGTGCACGCCCATGATGCTGGTCCTCCCGTGCCCTCGATCTCCCCATCTGTAAAATGGGCTTAGACACAAATGTCATTCAACATTTTCTAATAGTCACATCAAAGAAGTAAAAAGAAACAGACACTACTTTTAACAATATATTTAAAAGTTATGTTTAACCCAATGCATCCAACATGCTACCATCAGACATGTAATCGAATAAAACATGATCAATGAGATACTTCACATTCTTCATTTGTTCATATCAAGCAGTGGAAATCCAGCAAGTACTTTACACTTACGGTTCATCTCATTTCAGACCAGCACGTTTCAGGGCCACATGTAGCTGCCACATGGCACAACACCGATCAAATGAAGGGTTTCCCCCCTCCCCCCGCCATGTGTTTGAAACTTAGCAAACACTCATGTAGCATACCCACCCCTTTCCTCGGCCTACTATGCAGAAGGCATCTGCCAACTGTACCACCTCATGATGGTGGACAGGAAAGGATACAGCACAGTATACAGCTGGTGCTCAATAGAGCTCAGCTGTGTGTATGTCTTTGGTCTCTTCTCTGCAGTGCCCTTCCCCCCTCCTGGGAATACGTTGGATCCCCATCTGAAAATGGGGTGATGACAGTGTCCCCAAGGAGGCTGCGGGTGTCCCCAAGGTGGGGTGGTCTGTTCTCAGAGAGATATGCCAGATGTGCCACTGACATGCCAGACACTCCCGATATGCCAGATGTGCCACTGACATGGCAGTGCTAAGGCTCCTGGGAAGTGTCATTCTCTGTCTTGTGTTTTCAGCTTCCAGAACAACTCCCAGATTGCAGGAGGTGCTCAATAAGTGTTAGTTAAGCAACTGAATGAATGACTCATGAATAACTGAATGCCCATTAGAAGGAGGCATTTTGTTGTTTGGAGTTTGAAACTATAGAGGGAGCCCTGCCTGGAAGGGGCCCAAGGGGACAAAGGTGGAGATTTGGGACTCTGGGTGGCGACTCTGAGGCCTCTTACACCTTCTTCTGATGGGCTCACGGTCTCTGCTCTGTTAGGTCCCTTTGGCCAACTCCCAAAGCCCTGAGCCTCTCGGGGTCTATCCCAGCTCCACTGTGGGAGCCCCTCCCTGAGTCTGGGCTCTGGGTAGACCAGGAGGCTGGCTACTCCAGCTCCGAGCCTGCGGTCCCCTGGGTGGGCCTGTAGCCAGCCTGGGAGTGACCTGTGAGGAGCCCTCCCCTGAGCCAGGCCTGCTGACTCCTGATGCGTTTGATTTCCAGATGGGAATCTTTTCAGCAATATTGCACTTCTACTCCATTGAAGGAGAAAGATGCAAAGGCACTGCCCTCTCTCCTGACCTCCCTCCGAGGGTGGACAAGGATGAAACCAGACCACGGACCTCTCCTGCTCCCCCACCCCCACCCCACCCAGGCAGCCTGTGGGAACCCCAGGTGCCAGCGTCTGCGCACCTCACTCATCTGCACCTCACTGGCGTTGTTTCTGCCACATCTGAGTACCTACCACTTTAGACTATGATTTAACCTTTTTCTCAAAACAGATTTCTTTTAAAAATGTTTATATATCAATAAAAGAAACCCTTTTCCAATGGAAAATTTCAAACAAACATACAAAAATAGCCTAAATAACTGAATATAAGTACTCATCACATGTAATATAAAATGTATTGCAATAGAATATATTATGTATAAGTATTTATTATAATACAGTAAAACATATCATTTACACAGGTATATATAATCTATATATATAAAAGCCAAGTGGAACGACCGGAATGACTGGTCGCTATGACACGTACTGTGGTGGCCAACTGGCCCGATGGGGCCCCAATTGGCCCCCCAAACCTCCCACGGCCCCTTCCCCCCACTGGCCTGGCGCTCGATATGCACTCCATCAAGGCCAGCTGGCCGGACCCCACCCATGCACAAATTTGTATACTGGGCCTCTAGTTTATAATATCATACATATAATGTATTAAAATTGTATGTAAATCATACAAATCTACACTAATAAAGAGAAACATGGTAATTGGCGTACGACCGCTACCCTTCCTATTTGCTATTTAGCGAGATATGCTAATTAACCACCAGCCAAGATGGCGCTAATTTGCATACTGCAGGCGCGGGCTGACAGTGCAACGCAGCTCCCTTCATCAGGG
>NW_005871203.1:2190383-2275383 GCF_000147115.1 Myotis lucifugus
CTGGCGCATCCCATGTGCTACCCAACTCAGGCGGCGGGCAGGTCACGGGCATGCCTGGCAGCCTCAGTCAGTGCCTCAAGCCCCAGCAGCAGCAGCAGCAGCAGCAGCAGCAGGGGCAATAGCAGTGGCGGCAGTGCCCCCGACCTGCCCGCCCAGGTGTGAGCGGCCCCAAGCGGGCAGTGCTTTCCATCAGCCGATGGTTGGCGCACACGCATGCAGGTGAAATCACCAGCGCCTGCTTTCCCACAGGCCTGAGACCCTCAGGCCTGTGGGAAAGCAGGCGCCCTGAGCTGGTGATCCCAAAGGCCTGATAGCCGGGCAGTGGAGGCGGTGTTGGGACTGGGGAGTGGTGAGCAGGCAGAACATGGCCCTGATTGGGCCTGTCGCTATGACGCCCACTGTAGCCAGCACACCGCCTGATCAGGGGGCCAGCAGCCAACCTCGCAGCCCCTCCCCCCTGCAGGCCTTCCCCTGATCAGACTCTCCCATCCACATGGAGAGCAGGGTGCTCAGAGCCTGGACCCTTCCTGGCAGCCCCGAGTCCCTGGGGTTAAGAATTCTGATGGCCCTGCCCAGAGTGTAGAGGTGCCTGAGGGGCAGGGACAGGGACCACAGGCCTCCAGGGAGCACCGCAGAGTTAGCAATGAGAGGAGAGGGCCTGTGAAGGGGGAGAAGGTGAAGCCAGTGGACATCAGCCCAGAATCCAGCCCTTCCCCTCCAGAGGCAGCAGGACCTAAACCCCAAACCCCAGCCAAAATTGGAAGAGCCTGAGGGAGCTTCAGGAAACTCTACAAAAAGCTGCACATTGAGAATGAGAGATTTCGTGAGGCCCTGACCCAGACCATGCTGCGGCTGGAGCAGCTCAAGGTGGAGCTGGAGCACGCCATGCAGAGGCAAGAGCACTTTGCAGAGAGGCCGGCCATCCTGGAGCTGGCGAGATTTGAGTGCAGGGCCCTGGAGTGCAAGGCCGCTGAGCTGGAAGAGGAGCTGAAGGGCCTGTCCAATCTCCAAGCTGACAACCAGTGCCTCAAGGATGAGAATGTGGCCCTGATCTGCGTCATCAGCAAACTGTCCAAGTGACCCCGGAGGACTTGCTCCTGCACCCGCATTTATACAGCTGCTTTTGCCACATGCACCCCTTCCCTGTGTGAACATGAGTGATAGGGCTGTCGAGGAGTCTCTGAGAAGCCATAACCTTCCTTGAGATCTCCAGGTTAGGAGGGGAGGACAGAGCCCCCAGGAGCCAAGGGGGCCATCTGAGGCCAGGTAGGGGGACCAAGGCTGCAGGAAGGAACAGAAAGGAACTGGGGACCAGAAAGTGCCAAGACCAGTAGCCAGGACCAGAGTGGTCACCCAGAGGTCCCCTCTCACGTGTGCTGCCACCAGTCACCCCTCCAGGCCCTGAGCAGGGATCCTAGAATGTGCCAAGCATCCCACCGGCCTGGGCCAGGTGAGCCTGTATATAGGGTCTGTGTGCAATAGGGAGGGATGTCTTCTATTTTTTGCTGCCCCCTCCCCATCACTCTCCTGGGCAGGGGGAGAAGGTCTTTTTCAGACATAGCATAGGCACCACAAATTAAAATTGTGGAGTTGCCAAAAAAAAAAGAAGAGCAGGCCGGCTGGCCAAATACCCCCTCTCTTCCCACCCCCCACCCCCCGCCAGCCACATCCTTGACCAACCTGCCCCACCACAATAGGCCCACAGCCCCTCCCCGTGGCTATCTGCCCCTGATTGCACCCCCCCCACCCCAAGAGGGGGCAGGGCTGGGCGACCAATGTCCTGCAGCCCCTCCCCAGGTTGGCCCCACCCTTGATCCCCCCACTCCAATAGGGGGCAGGGCTGGCCAGCCAATCTCCTGCAGCCTCTCCCCTTGCCCAGCCCCACCCCAGATTGCCCCCCACCCCCCACCGCAATCAGGGGCAGGGCTGGCTGGCCAACCACCCATGGCTCTTCCCCCAGGCCACTGGCCCTGATTGCCACCCCCCAACCCATTTGGGGGGGTGGTTGCCCAGCCCACCAACCACAGCCCCTCCCCATGGCCAGCCCCACCCCCAATCGGCCCCCCAACCCCAATCAGGCTGGTGGGGGGGGCAGTTGGGAGCAATCAGGCCGGTGGCAGGGGGTAGTTGGGGGCAAACAGGCTGGCAGGGGAGGCAGTTGGGGGTGATCAGGCCAGCAGTTGGGGGTGATCAGGCTGGCAAACAGAGTGGTTAGGGGCAATCAGGCAGGCACGCAGGCAGGTAAGTGGTTAAGAGCCAGCGGTCCTGAGTTGCAAGAGGGATGTCTGACTGCTGGTAAAGGATTGGGCCTAAACAGGTAGTCTGACATCCCCCAAGGAGTCCCAGATTGGAGAGGGTGCAGGCCAGGCTGAGGGGCCCCCTCCCCCCCAGTGCACGAATTTCGTGCACCGGGCCTCTAGTTACATATATATATATATATATATATATATATATATATATATATATCATCTAGCTTCAAAAAATGTCAACTCATGGCCAATTCTGTTTTTTCTACATTTCTACTCCCTGTCCCCCACTCCAGATTATTTTGAAGCAAATCCTAGACATCATGTCATTTCAGCCATAAATATTTCAGTGTCTGTTTCAAAAGACTGACTTTTAAAACCAAGTTTACCTTAAAAGTGAGCTCTGGGTCCCTGCCTTGAAAGGAGCTGCGGGCCACTTTCCTTGGAGGCGGGAGCGTACACAGAGGGCGCCAAGCAGCGCCCTGGCTCCGGGCGGGCACGAGCCTGCGCTCTTGGTCTCAGGGGAGCCAGCAAGTGCGAGGGGTGTGAAGGGCGAGCAGCCCAGCGACACTTGCTCCTTGGCAGTCCCCTTGCCAGGGCTGAGGCAGACGGAGAGGGAAGAACCTTTTCTGTGCATTTGCTGTGATTTGATGCTGGGTCCAAGGACCCCGAATCGCTCACCCCTGCCCGCACTCCTGCCCTGAGGGAGGCAGGCCCTGCCTAGGCAGCTCTGCAGGGGCTGCTGTGAGGGCTGCTGCTGAGGGGGCAGGGCCCGGGCTGCACAGTGGCCCCCCTGGACTCCCGTCCTGGGGCACCCCTTCCTGAGTGTGTGACCTTCGGCACAGGACAAACTCCCCAGGCCTCAGTTTCCTCAGCGGTAGGATGGGGGCGAGCAGGAGGCTCAGTGAGATATGCCAAGCCAAGGATTTAGAGCAGGGATGGACAGAGTGAAGTCGCAGTGAATGGTAGCTGTGATTCTGTTTGTTGTTATTTGTTAGTATTAACTAAGTATGCCACCCCACCGATTTCTCAGTGTCCCCCTGGGGAGTGGGGTTCGGCTTTCCTCTTCTCTCTCACTTTCTGGAGGAGGTAGGAGCATCTCTGATGGTAGAATCTCCCCAGCCCTGCAAGGCCTTTGGCGCCTGAATTCCTGAAGCCTTGGGCCACATCTGGGCTCTCATGAGCCCCCGAGCCCAGCCTGAAAGCCCAGGAGTGCCTCCCGCTGCCTGGGGGAACCGACCGCCCGGAAAAGAATCCAGACTCCCATGGGCGTCCCCAGCTGCCAGCGCCTGGGGGCAGCGCCACCCCCCCTTCCCTGCCAGACAGTCCGGCACACTGCCAGGTCTGCGATTCACACCCTGGACGCGGCAGACAGCCCCGCCGGCTGGCAGGCAGTGTGCGCGTGCGGCTTCCCCCTCTCCGCGGCTGGCTTGTTGTGCTCTGGGCTGCACATTCATTTTTAGATCCCAGCCTCCTCCCTCGCCATCTCCCGCTTCTGTTCTCAGAGAGCAAACTGGGATGTGCCCGGCTTCGTGGGGAAGTCAGACAGAAGTGTGCCACGTGCTCTGGCCGCCTGAGATAGGGAGTTAATTAAAAAGGAGGCTCTGAGCAGCAGGTTCATTGGCCGGAAACGCAGCTGGCTGGGACTGGCTGCAGGGACAATGGCCGCTCTGGCCACCCTGGCCCGCAAGGCCGGGCAGTGTGGTGCTCCTGGGATGGGGCTGCCCTCTCGATCGGCTGGGTTGGCCGTGTGTTGGTTAAATATGAACTCTTCCAGCATGTTGAGCTGCTGAGAGTTTTAATTAGGTAAATAAATTTTAAAGGGCTTGGAAGGAGGGTTCGTTCCTTCAGGAGCCTGAGCTGCTGAAATGTGCTTTGTCTGCGGAAGGACGGAAGCTGAGGTCCCTCAGGGCCAGCCCCGTAGCCGCAGGGCGAGGGCAGAGGTGGGGAGAGAGGAGAGGAAAGAGGGAGAGATGTTGCGGGGTGGGGGGACTGCTAGAGAGAGGGGACACGTGCAAGGAAAGCAGTCCATTGAGACAGTGAGGTCTGGACAGAGGAGTCGGCCAGCCCGGGTCCAAATCGGCTGTGCCCCTTTCCAGCTGTGTAACCTTGGGAAGTCACTTACCCGCTCTGTGCCTCCGGATATGTACTGCGCATGTGTTATCTGTAAAGTTAGGACGTTGATCTTAATAGTACCCCTCCCTAAGTGAAGACAAGGTGCTCCAGCAACACCTGGCACGGAGTGGGGATTGTTAACCTGAATTTATTGTTGTTATAAAGGAGATGGATGCCCAAGACAGGAAAGGAGAGGCAGGGGCTCCGGTGTTTGTGGGTAACGGCTCCCCATTTCTGCCTTGGCCCAGCAAATCCTCATGGCATTGGAGGAAAGAGAGGCAGGTCCTACTAGGACTTCCTTCTCTTGCTACAGAAGCAGGTGAGACCAAGCAGAGGGGCCCTCTTTAGGGCCACTCCTCCGTTGACTCAAGGAAAGGAACATTCTCTGAGAGCTCAAATGCCTCCTCCTCCAGGGAGCCTTCCCTGATGCCAGTTCTTTAGCTGCCCTCCTCTAGCTTCCTAATGGCCTGGGCTCCCCCAGCACACCTCACACTGTCCGATGATGCCTCTTATTTAAAATGTATGTTTTCTCACCTAAAACATCTTCATAAATATTTTGCAAACATTCTTATTATAAACAAATTAAAAATTCCAGACGTATGAGAAGTAAAATGAGGTCTTACTCCCCCCCCGACTCTACACCCCTCCCTACAGCATGGTGCGTGTCCCTCCTGACCTTCTGGAGGGTGATTGTGTATCACTTTGCTTTATCTTTAAATGTGATTGCATTATGCATATTAAGCAGAACAAGTAAGCATCAGAGCAGCATCTTGGCATCCTCCCATGACAACGCTTATCGAACTTATTCTTTTACTAGGGGCCCAGTGCATGAATTTGGCACCTTGAAAGGAACTGTGGGCCACGAAGCTATGGTGGGTACAGGGGCAGATCTCAGACCATCCTCTGTGCCCCTGCCTGGCCCCTCCTGCCATGGCCCCTGGTCCCCTGTCTGCTGGCAGCGGGTGCGAGAGGTAGCTGCCGACCCTGATCGCCCCTCAGGAGCAGGGGGAGGTGGAGAAGCCCTGAGGGTCGATCGGGGCCAGCGCTGGGCACCAAAAGCGAGTGTGAGCAAGGCCAGCACCGGAGCAGGTGCAAGCGCTGGGCAGGACCGCGGCGCCCAGGAGCAAAGAATTTTCAGTAACCACCAGAGGCTCTCCCTGATGACAGCGACTGGCACCCCGCCTTGGTCTGGCACCCCTACTCACCTGCTCCACCATCCCTTCGTGGCCAATGCCCACCATGTTCTGCGTGCGCCCCCTGGTGGTCAGTGTACGTCATAGCAACCAGTTGTTCGGTTGTTTGGTTGTTCTGCCGTTTGGTCTATTTGAATATTAGGGTTTTATACATAGAGATTTTTAATTTTTATAAATCTTTTCCTTGAACCTGTGATATAGACACATGGTAAAAACAAACCTGTGCAAAAGAGTAGGAAGTGACAATAAGGTATCTCTCCTTTTCCTGAACTAAGACGGCTGGGGAAGAAGGAAGGGACAATGGCTACATGAAGTCAGCCAGCAGTGTCTGCTGTATTATTTTTCATACTAAGTTTCTCATTAACACGTAAGAATAAAACCAATACCCATTCATCCATTCAATTAATCAATTGAAGTATTAGCATCTTGTGCTATGTAACAAAATTATCCCAAACTGAGTGGCTTAAAGCACTGGACATTTATTATCTCAGAGTTTTTGTGGCTCGCCCTTGGTGGTGGCTCTGGCTCAGGGTCCCTTATGAGTCTGCATCAGGGTGTTAGCGGGAGCTGCACCATCTGAAGCCTGGACCGGGGCCAGAGGGTCCGCTTCCTACACAGCTCACTTGATGGAGGTGGGCATGAGGCCTCAGTTTCTCGCCACGTGGGCCCCTCCATAGGACAATCTGAGTGTCCTTATGGCAGGCAGCATCTTATCCTGGACCGAGTGATCCAAGGGAAAGACCAGGAGGTGGCTGCGTGCCTCCTGTGCCCTAGTTACTTCTGCTCTATTCCGTCTGTTAGAAGCAAGTCACAAAGCCCAGCTGTCACTCAAGGGAGAGGAATGCAGCCCCACCCCTCGAAAGGAGGAGGCTTTGCAGACAGATTTTAAAGCCACCACAAGGCTCGCCACCTCTCACCTCCTTTCGCTGCTGAGGTCTACAGAGCAGACCTGCAGGCACAGGCTCTGTGCACTTGGGGCTGGAACCAGTCTTCACACAGCTCCACGCTTTCCCTCGTTGGAGGACTTTCTGCCACAGGCCATCCCTGCTGAGCTGGAGAGGAAAGCCCAGAGCCTCATGGGTCTCCCGGGAGCCTTCCTCCTGCAAGTCTGCCAGGAGCCAGCTCCCCAGCAGGCAGCTCCTGCTGGCAGGAAAGCTCTGGAGATTTTCCTTTATCCAGCACCGCCCTCTGCCCGGTGTCTGCACGTCCATCCTCACCCTCCCTGAGGGGCATTGTCACTGCCCCCGAAGAAACTGGGACACACAGGTGAGATGGCCACCCAGGTCACCTGGTCTGTGTGATAAATACCACCCTTGTCCTCTCTCCTGCATGGTTTCTGTTAGGGAGCATCTTCCTGAGGTTTGATCTTTTTGTTGCTAATCCTCACCTGAGGCATTGTTCCCATTGCTTTTCAGAGAGAGCGGAAGGGAGAGAAGGAGGGAGGGTAGGTAGGAGGGAGGTAAAGAGAGAGAGAGGCCCATTGATGTGAGAGACTGGTTGCCTTCCGCACATGCCTGGACAAGAGGCAGGGAGCGAACCTGAGACCCTTAGGTGCGGGGCAAACGCTCTAACCACTGAGCCCGCCGGCCAGGGCTAGAGGGTTTGCTCTATATTCGGGACTTCAGGAGTCCCCTCAGGCCGCACATGAACTACCCTCTGCATTTAAACAATGTTGACACACTGTTTACAAGGACTTGCATTGCTCTGGGTGCTGTGTGACAGTCTTCGCCGTGTCATCTCATCTGGTCCCCACAGCAGTGGTCTGCGAGGTGGGTTTAAAGACACTGAGTAAAATGCCCAGGGGTCCAGGCCTGGGTCTCTATCCTGGGCCTTGAGCTCAGTTCCCTTGTCCTAACTGCTGCCTAATAAACAGATCGGCAAAAGCAGGGGCTCCAGCACAGCCAGTCCCTCATCCTGAGGCAGCCTCATCACCTCAGCTGGAGCCACGCTCCCCGCTGCCGGCCAACAGCCCCAGGTGGGGGCGACGGGGAGCCCTGCTTGTCTGCTTGGGGGTCTGTCCTCAAGCAGCTCACAGGCAGGAGGAAAGGCTGCCTTCCAGAGCCACATCTCTATTAATGATGTGACTGACAGGCCAAAGGGGGATGAGTCTTCTGGCCTCCTGGCTTTCCATTTGTTGCCTGGTGATGTGTTCCATCTTGGCAAAGGCAGCGGTTCCCAGCTCACGGAGAACGATGGGCGTGCTGGGCTGGGCCGGGCGCTCAGGCCTCTCCTATTCTCTGAATGGTCAGAGATGACCAGAGCTGGGATGTGCACATCTCGGGGGGGGCGGGGGGTGGTCTTCATTCTCCAGCTGCAGACCCTGACGACCACCCCTCCATGCGCCCAGCCTGCTCCAGAGCAATGCTGCCCCGCAGAACCCTCTGGTAACCAGCACATCCTCTTCTCCAGTGCTGTAGCCACCAGCCACGTGAGTCCTTCAGTTTATATGATATTAAGTAACCTATATATATAAAACCCTAATCCTATATAATAAAGAGGTAATATGCAAATTGACCCTCACTCTGTCATGCCATCACAAGATGGCTGCTCCCACAGTGGAGGTGGGGTTCCCGAAATGAGCCATAACGAGAGATCAGCAGGGACCTGGGGTTGCGCCCCTCGCCTGGTGGGGCTTGACGGGGTACCTCAGGCCACGCCCCCTGCCCCAGCGCAGGGCCGGGAGACTTCAGGCTGCACCCCCCGCCCTGGCGCCAGGCCAGGGGACCTGAGGCCATGCTCCCAACCCAGCGGGGCTTGACGGGGGACCTCAGGCCATGACCCCCAACCCAGCGGGGCTTGTCAGGGGACCTGAGGCTGCACCCCCCACCCCGGCGCCAGCTTGGGGGACTTGAGGCTGTGCCCCAGGCCCAGCGGGGCTTGATATGGACCTCAGGCTGTGCCCCCCGCCCGGCAGGGCTTGACGGGGTACCTCAAGCTGCACCCCCTGCCCCTGCACTAGACTGGGGGACCTCAGGCTGCACCCCCTGCCCCAGTGCTGGGCCAGGGGACCTGAGGCTGTGCCCCCCACCTGGCGGGGCTTGACGGGAGTGGCACCGACCAGGTCTGGATCTTGCCCAATGGGGGTGGGACCGGCCGGGTCTGGGTCTTGAGCGATTTCAAGGTGGATGTGGGTAGGCAAGGACTTGACTCTGGGTCCCGCGATGTGCCTCAGACTCTGACAGGAGGAAGATTTTCATATACATTTTACTAATTTTCTTTCATCTCTGACACTTCTATTATAGAGAAAGGGAAAATAGCAATATTAAAATATTTCCTCTAATTAATTTCCTTTTAATGTGTACAAATTTTGTGCACCGGGCCACTAGTATGCAAATAGACCAAACAGCAGAACAACCGAACAACTGAACAACCAGTCACTATGACGTGCACTGACCACCAGGGAGTGCATGTGGAACATGGCAGGCGTTGGCCACAGCAGGATGGTGGAGCAAGTGAGCGGGGGCACCAGACCAAGGCGGGGCGCCAGTTGCTGTCATCAGGGTGAGCCTCTGGTGGTTACTGAAAATCCTTTGCTCCTGTGTGCCGCAGTCTCGCTGGGCGCTTGCACCCGCTGCTGGAGCAGGTCTCAATTGCTCGGCACCGTCAGTCAGTGCAAGCAGTGGCTGCTGGCCCCAATTGCCCCTGAGGGCTTCTCCACCTCCCTCTGCTGCTGAGGGGCGATCAGGGCAGCAGCCGATGCTCACACCCGCTGACGGCACCGGCCCTGCTCGCACCTGCTGCTGGTGCCAGCCCCAATCGCTCTGTGCTATTAGTGGGTGCGAGCGGCAGCGACAGGAGTGGGGCTGCCGGTAGACAGGGGACCAGGGGCTGCAGTGGGAGGGGCCGGATGGGGGCCTGGAGGATGGGCCCAGACCTGCCCCTGTGCCCACTACAGCCTTGTGGTCCACAGTTCCTTTCAAGGTGCATGAATTTGTGCACTGGGCCCCTAGTTTAAATATAAATGTAAGCAGCTGCCTGTGGCTAGTGGTGAGACCCTTTCACAGCGAAGCCCGCCCCCTCCCCCTCAGCCAGGCGAGTTGGTGCCCCTGGGCCTTTGGGGACCGAGGACCAGCCCTGAGCAGCACGAGTAACAAGAGCCAACACCGGTCTTTGCTCTCTTTTCTATTTATTTACTCCCATCGATCCGCGCCCCTGGTCCCCGCAGTCACTCGGTGTTTGCTGTGCCTCCCTTTGCTGTGTGTGTCCCTGCAAAACACATGTTACGATTTGGTGTGTGCATTTTATTTTGTGAAAATGACACATGCCTTAGAGATCTCACTGTTTCTCTTATTTTTTATTCAACATCATGTTTGGAAGCACATCCATGTACACATCCATGTACATCTGGTCCATTGCTTCTCAACGCTTCCTGTCTGTCCATGGGATTCAGGACCCACACCTGGTGGGTCTGTGATGAACATTCTCAAGTGTGTCACCTATGCACCTGGGTGAGCAACATCCAAAGGGTGCAGAGTTGCTGAAAGTTTACTGGATGCCCCCCTCCCCAGGGCAGGGCACGAGGGCCCCTGCACCCCATGTAGCCCTCAAACCCTCTGTACTAACTGCCTTGTAAATGAATGTCAGTCAGGGTTTTCATTGGCCTCTCTCTAGTTACTAATGGACTTTAACATCTCTTCCTTTGCTCACCAGCTTCATGAGTTTCCTTGTCTGTAAATTGCATTTTCATATTTTCTGTCCTTGTTTCCATTGGGGTTTTCCTCTTTCTTGTTGTTGATTTTCCAGAGTTCCTTGTATTGCTCCTTGTTTGTTCCTCATTTGTTCCCTGTTGGAGACTGAACGCTCACTAGGCGGACTCTGTTCTGCTCTGCTCACCGCTGTGTCCGGGCACTGAGTGGGCAGCCCGGGTGCACAACCGGTGCGTAATGAATGCTTGGCGGGCAGATGAGTGACGGAGGAAGTGCAGGAGTGAAGGGGACACATGGAGACCTGCAATGCTAACTGCTTCCATTTGAGCCCCCAGGCCCCGCATGTGCAGTTTGCAAGAAGCAACCCGTCTCTCTCCTTTACTCAGAAACAAACACCACAAAGAAGGGAGAACTCAGCCCTGCCTCCCCACGGCTTTGCAGCCCACGTGAGCTCGGAGAACATTGACAGAGCACATGAGATCAGCCGCATAAAACACAGAAGTTAGGTCTCATCTGATTTGTAATGGGAAGGGGAACCAGTCAATATTTGTGTGGAGACTGGGAGCAAAACCTAGGAGAAACCATGAGCACTGGGGCACAACTCAGTTACAAGAACGCTTCCAGCGTATGGTCCCATGGGAGACCTTCGCAGGCCACAGGCACGGCACGGCTCTGCCCACCCTGGGGCTCCCCGCTCAGAAGTTTCGGCTGCTTGTAGGACGGGAAAACCATCTCCAGGCTTCTGTCTGACAGAAGTGAGAACAAATACCCTGGGCGATGCCCCGATTTGCCTAGAAGTGCCTGGTCCAGCAAGAGGAAGCTCCTGGGGAGGCAACCGTCCACTCAGCCAAGCCTCCTGCAGGAAACACTGACATTCAGTCACAGCAAGAAAATGAGGGACAGTGTGTCCTGGCGAGGAAGGGCCACAGTGCAGCCGGGAGGCAAGAGTGTGCTGGGCTGAGGGCCCAGGAGCCCAGCCAACCGAGGGGGCGCCAAGGATTGTCCCGGGCTGGGTGCGACCACTTCCATCCATGGAAGCCAATCAGGGCACTTGTAGCTGGTCTCCACTCATTCGTCCATCCCTGTATCCACCCATTTACTTATCCATTCATATGTTCATCTATCCTTCCATCCTTCCATCCATCCATTCATCCATCCCTGTATCCACCCATCTACTTATCCATTCATATGTTCATCTATCCTTCCATCCTTCCATCCATCCATCTATCCATCCATTTGCCATCCATCCATGTATCCACCATCCAGCTATCTGACCATACTCTGGGAAGGAGCACTTGAGGATGTTTGCTGTGGAAGCAGAGGAAGCTGGTACTTGGTCTAGTCACTGGCTCAAAGCAGGTGAGGCCAGGGGAAACTGAGACCCAGAAAGGGACCACATTCTTTCTTTGCTTCCTTGCTTCCTTTCCCAAATACTGAGCTCATTCATTCATTCAACCTCTGTTCATTCATTGGGCACCTGATACCTCCCTGCCCCCCCCCCAACAACAACAACAACACAAAACAACAACTGTGCCAGGCATAAGTGACATGGAGTGAAGCTGACATCCTGCCCTGACCTCATGAACTTACATTATAGCAGGTGAGACAAATAAACAGGCTAAACATGTACAATTGCAGGTTGAGGTAAGAGATTTGCACGAAACAAATGAGCAAGCATGTGTGATAAGCCATCTTTAGAGAGCAGAGTTGAAGAAGGCTTCCCCGGGAAGATGAGGATGAGCCGCTCTGAGGTCATATGGGGACAGAGTGTTCTATCTGTGGGACTAGCACGTGCAAAGGCCCTGAGGTGGGAAGGTGCTGAGAGAGGGTCTGGCAGAGGACATATGCTCAGCCAGCATATATCAGGATGTGTAGACCGTGTCATCTTGGGCTCCCACCAGGGAACCCCCAGCCATCATTTTCCAGATAGCCCCTCTCCCATCTCCCCGCTAGAAGGAGTCACTTTGGATTTGGGAGTCCAGTTCAAAGGCTTCCCAAAACATCATGAGCATCCAACAAAAGGAAACCATCAGCCAGTCGATGCAGGAAGATCGCAGACAGCTTGCCAGTTATCAGCTGGAGATAATTAAATCATGAGTTTGCAATCGTCCCCTCAGGACCAGGCATGCTTCTCTTCTTCCCTCCTGGTTTGTTGCCTGCAGTGTGGACAGGGAAGCGGGTTTGCTCCCAGGAGACAGAGGGAAAGCAACATATTCTCTACGTGGGAGAAAAGTAAAAACCCTGAAGATTCCACGCCTTATTTGATTCCCTTATCAGCAGGATAGTGCTGTCAGTCACCAGGGATGGGCGTGTCATTGAGGCATGTCCTGCTCTGAGAAGCCTTGAACTTGTGTTTGTGGGTGAAGTCCATGGGCCCTTGTGTGTGAGCAGAGGAGACAGTGTGAGTGTCCCCATCTCCTGCCGTCCCCTTTACAACACCCACCAGCACAGAATCCCGGGAGACTCCTGGGAGAGCTCAGCGAGACTCGGGCAAGTACAAGGTCAGGGCATCCCATCTACGACTGAGGCAGAGTGGCATGGGCACCCTGAGAGCCCACAGCCCCTGTGAGCCAGAACTTGCTTCTAACACAGAAAGAAGGCAACCTTGTTCTAAGAAACAACAACGACCAAAGGAACCCTATCGCATGCTTTCTTGTGTCCCGTCCCTGTCCCAACCAGCCCCTTCCGTTAAAAATAATGCCATAGAAGGAAAAGGGAAGAGAGAGCAACCTTGAAGTCCTTCCTTAGTCACCAGTGAGCCCACAGGAGGGTGTGTGCAGAGTGTGTGCTACCTAGAGAGAAATAAAACAGCTGAGTTCGTTTTGTGCGGTGTTTCTACGGTTCCAGAAAGAACAAAATACATATGAGTGCATGAGCAACGAAATACAAATAGTGTCATTTCGGTGACTCCGCATATGAGTCAAATGCTCTCATGTTTGCATTTAAAATTGACACGGCATAATAAAAAGACGAATGATCAAATTCATGCTAATAACTAAACATGCATTCTTAGGACGACTTTGAATGGCAAATAAAAAATACGCGACAAGTCAAGAGTCTGCAGAAGGAAGGAAAGAGGACTGTAGCTGAGATGACAGAGGCCTTGCTTTTGAACAAGGGGCCCCAATTGTTCATTTTGCACTCGCTCCGCAGTCTGCATGCTGCCTTGCTTCCAGGTGACAGGAGGGGCCTGGTTCTTCAGTGCTTGTGAGGACCTCTGACCTGTGGCTGGAAACTAAGCAGCGTGCTTTGCAAGAATCACCTCCGTGTCATCCTCCCAACAGCCCTAAACAGGTTCCTGCTATGATCTGCCACTTACAGATGAGGACGCTGAGGCTCAAGAGGTGGACTGTCGCGTGCAAGCTGGAACGTGATCAAGCTGATGATCTCTCTGTCTCTAAACCCCAAGCTCGCCCAGCCTCTGGCGTCCCTTTCTGCAGATGTGCAAACAGCATTCACTGGGCTCTTTGCTTTGCCAGATGCGCTTCCTCCCTCAATCCTTCAATCTAAAAGTCCCTGGAACTGTCTCCTCTCACTGTTTCCAACCCCTCTCAGAGAAGTTTCCCCCTAAAAGTTCAGAGAGAGACAGGGTTGGGAGGAGAAACTGGAAAAAGGCAGCAGATTCTTCATGTTCTGTTTATCCCTCAATGTTTCCTTGGGTTCTGGCCCGGTCCTGTTGGCTTGGCTATGCAGATCAGAGCGGAGACACCCATCTCCCCGGGACCTGGAGCGGCATTGAAGTGCTAATTATATTTTCTATCTGCCTCTAAACTCCTGTTTGGGAGAGCCTGGGCCTTCTTAAAATAAATGGCAGTATAAAATTGAAAACAGCTAGCGTTCCTGAATCAATTTTCACGTCCTATGGCTTTGAAGCATAATTCATTTCTCCCTCTTGCGCTTCGTGGGGACAGGGACGGCTTCCTGCTGCCGTGAAATTTCACGAGGAGCAAATCAGTTCGTAATCCGCAGACTTTGTGTCTCCCACCCCTCGGAGCCCTTCACTAAAAGCAAGAAAGCCCAGTCTCCCCACTGTATTAGCCCACGTGGGCAAGGAGAGGACAGGGAAGATGTATAATTTATTTTGTGAACTGAAGAGACAACTGCAAAGAATTCAACCTATAATTGTGCGGGTAATGGCTCCCATTACCTGAGCGGCGGTGGTCGGCTGCGTGGGGTGGGATGTGGGCGCCGAGCTTGCATGTGTCACAAGTGTGGCACCAGGCAGTGCCGTGGCGGAGAAGCACACCTTAGCTGCCATGTTACTTAGAAGAGGGTGTTCTTTAAATATGCACATATTTAAATTGAAGTATAACCAACATCCAGGTGCGTGCAAAGATCTTATAACACGTCCACTCCATGTGGTTTTGCACATTGAACATACACATTTTGCATTTTGCACAAATCCACGCTTCTCTAACCCCTGCTGTGAGCAAGATACAGAGCATGTCAGCCCCTGCTTGTACCTCCTGACAAGGTGATGGCTGTCCTGCCTTCTATCACTGTAGCTTGGTTTCTCTTGTTCTTGAACGTTGTGTGGATGGAGCCACCCAGTATGCACGTAACCTTTGGTGCCATCATTTTCACTCATTAGTCCTCTGAATTTTTATCCATGTTCTTGTGCATAACAAGAGCTTTCCTTTTTCATTGCTGCATGCTATTCCATGGCATGAGTATGTCACAGTTCATTCATTCCTTCGTTTATGGATGGGCATTTGAGTTATTTCTATTTGGGGGGCTCTTCTGAACCAAACGTGCTGTTCTGAGTCCTGGGGGGATCTGTCTTACTGTTATTAACAGCTGGTTCTTCCCCCATGGAGTCATATGTCACGTACACTTGTGTGCACCCTTGAGTCCTTCCATGTTCTCACTTGTTTTTAGTCCTTAGTTTTGACAGAAGCAGGAGCCAGGGTAGCACTCGCAGTGCCCGGCTGGGGGCTCCGGCCTGATTCTCTCAGGAAGCGCATTCATCATTTCTGAGCCATCGGCTTCTTTCTCTGAAGTCGGTGAGTCCCCGGGAGGTCCTGCTTCCCTTCCGGGTCCTGGCCGAGTGTGGCCTGGATTCTGAGTTCGCTGCTACACTAATTAAGCAGCGCCGTCTCCTCTGAGTGGTGGATTTTCTTCCCGTCTGAATACAAATGAAAGTCCCGTGCCGTTAACATTCAGGTCAGTTCATCCCAATCGGCGGCTTTCAAACTCACAGGCCAAAGTGATTTCAAAGGCGGTCACCCGCGTCTGCTGGGACGGCCGTGTGACCGTGCACAGCTGATCCCGCCGGAGGAGCCTGCGCGGGAGGAGCTTGCTCAGAGGGTCCACGGGGCCCGGGTGGGGCTAATTAGTCTGATAGCACACCCATCCCTGCTTAGCGGAGATTCAAAATCCTCTTTATTTCGTTTATGGAGTCACTTCATGGAGCACAGGTGGACCCAGCACCTTCCACGGGCCAGGCACCGCGCTGGGCCCGCGGGGCTGATGCTCACAGGACACGTGTGTGCGGGGGACAGAGAGGAAGCGATAAGCATCCACGGGTGAGAGCAGCTGCTGATGGCGGGGAGGCCGAGGAAGGCCAGGGGCTGTGAGCAGTGGGGCGGCCTCCTGTGCAGGTGGAGGCTGGCGTGTTGTCGGCAGACGCTCAGCTAGACCCTGTTCCTTCTGTGCAATGTCACCGCCGGCCACAGGATCCTTCTGGCGGGAAACTTCGCCGCTGGAGGGCCCAGCTTGTCCAACCTCGGGCCAGTGTGCCCCTCGTTCTCGGGCAGATGGCGCGTGGCGATGCCCAGGTCACTGGAAGAGCAGGGTGAGCTCTCCAGGTGCCTCTGCCGGGGGATGCTCCAGGAAGGGGAGGCGTGGAGCCCAGCAGCCTTGAGAGCATCACTGGGCTCCGGGACCTGCCCATTCCCAGTGTGACGATTCCTGTCCCCTCTCAGACATGGCCATGCTCGGTAACTCTTAGGGCACAGTGTGTGTTCCTCTCTTGACTGTCTGCCTCCAAGTCCAGGATCAATAAGTAACACAGATGGGCAGCCCAGGCTGGCCTCTGCTGGTCTGATGGAGGGCAGACCCTTGCAGGCTCAGGTTGAGAGCGATTAGTTAGAGCACAATACGGGGGTGCCCAGGGGCCCAGGGGCATGCGTGCCTTCTGGATGCATTTATACACATGCAGAGCCAGCCCGACCTGGCTGGGGAGGGTCTGTTGTGTTGCCGTCATTTGGGGCACAGAAACAAGCCCCCCTGTCCTGGAATGTCCCCACCAAACCTTGATGGCCGGGACAGGCCTGCTGCCGAACATGCCAGGCAGGGGCCAGGCTCCCTGCACCCACTTTGCCTCCGTGGCCTCAGTTTCCCCATCTGTGAATTGAAGGGTACAGCAGCCATGGCTGCCTGCTCCCAGCAGCCTGTCTTTGTGCAGGGAACACCCCTCAAGTGGCCTGAGCTTCAGCCCCGTGCAGCCCCCAAGGCCTGAGGAGCCCGCCCTCCCGTCCTGAGGGTCACCCTGGACTTTCTGAGTGTTTGGATTGGGGTCTTTGACTAGAACCGGATATTTCAGGTCACTGTCTTCTCACGATGCTACTATTTAGCATTTACTGAGCGCCTTTAGGGGCCAAGCTCTATACTTGGATAATCTCAGGGAATCCGTCCAAGAGCTTTAGGAAGATTTGCTTCCCATCGTCTCCATTCAGTGCCTGAGGAAGTGCAGGGTGACAGCCTCCAAGCGACTTTCTCAAGGTTACTCCATAGACTAGTACGTGACAGGCTGGGTTCTCACTCCATTGTTGTTGTTGTTATAAAAATTGTCAAATATACAGAAGCGTTGGGAGAGTAGTATTTACCTCCTACACTTAACAAAGGCTACCTTTGGGCCACTTTGCTGCATCTATGTAAGTGTGGTGTGTGTGCTTGTGTGTGTCCATGTGCCTCTGTGTGTGAACTATTTCAAAGGGAGTTGCAGGCATCAACACAGCTCCATTTCCAAAGGAAAAGGCCGTTTTCCTTGCTATCCACAGCACTGTTTTCTTACCTAAGAAAAGTAACCTTAAATCTTTAATATTATCTACTGTCTAGTCCACAAGCAAACTTCTCAGATTTCCTCCAAACATCTTTTTAGTTGTTTTGCTTTTGAACAATGACCCAACAACTTTCTCACATTGCACTTAATTCTCACATCTCTTGAGTCCTTAGAAATCTAGAATATTCTCCCTCCACCCTTCCTCCATGACCTTGACTTTTTGAAACGAACATCCAGCTACCCTGCAGACTGTCCCCCATTCTGGATTTTCTTGTTCTTCTCTCTCCTCTATTTCCCACAAAAACATAACGTCAGGTGGTTCCACTCTTGCAGATGCCAAGTGTGATCACTGAGAGATGGTGGCCACTAACTTTTCCTCTGGGAAGTTTTATTTTCCCTTTGACATCATTCTGTAGGGAGATATTTTGGCCCCTTGAAAAGAATCTGTTCTCCCAACACCCTTTCAACTCATGGTTTATGCCCATTAGTGATTCTTTCCTGAATTAATATTTTACTGGCAGCTGCAAATGGTGAGTTTGTTAATGTTCTCCTTCCTCCCATATTGATAAGCTGGCATTCAGCTCCAGACCGTTCCTGGACGGTTCCTCCTGAAAAGGCTGGTGCAATGGAACCACAGTCCAGCTTGGTGGCAGAGTGGCTGCCAGAGCCCAGGGTTTCCTCTTACTCACATAGTGGTTTGCGGGGATAAGGGAGTGTCTCTATCCTTTTGGCTCCAGCAGAAGTCCCAGAGAAGTCTCTCATTGGCCCTTTGTGTGTCATGGGCACATCCCTGAACCAATCACTGTGGCTGGAGGGAACCAGTGTTCTTATTGGCCAGGTTTGGGTCTGACAACACCCTTAGACTCAGATGTGGGTCAGCTATATTCTCCAAAGGAAAATCGGGTGCTGTTCCCAGAGGAGAGGAGATGGATGCTAGACAGACGAAACCATACTGACCACTGTCCTTGGGTTATGGGTGGACTGGGTAATGAGGATGGATGGGGGAGCACCTACAGGTCCGACCAGCATGAAGCAGAAGAGCAGAATCACCCCACAATGCGAGGGGCGAAGACCACCAACTCGCACTGAATTCTCAGCTTAAAGCATGATTTATATTTAGTACCAGGAAAGCTGTTGAGCTCTTAAATATGCATGGGGCTGGAAGAGCCGGGAGGGAGGGAAAGTGCAGATTCTGCATGTGCCAGCGAGGAATTAATTAGAAATAAACCCCAGACGAGAAGCTGCCGGAGTTCAATTCTGCTTTTGATCTGGCTGCCAACCCGTGACTTTGGGAATTCTCTGCCAAGCAGCCAGCTCCTGGGGGTCTCGAGAGGCCACTCTGACACACACGCCCTGATGGGGGGAAGGCCCTTCCTCCTGCCCCGCCCCTTGTCACCTCTCGGCCTGTGGGTGACTCCCTCCAGTGAGGCGTGTTGATTGAGGGGGCCCCTGGGAAGGTGGGGTTGTTCATGGAGGAGCCGGGGGCTGGGGACAGACAGGACCTGGGTGCTCCCGTGCAGGCCACCAGCGCCCTTGCTTTGCTGCTCTAGTGGCCCAGGACGCCGACCCTCTGCTAGGACCTGTGGTGGGGCCCTGGCTCTCACTGTCCCTCACCACTGACCCTCATTGGTGTCCGGTTTTACCACTCAGATGTCAGATCTGGTCTCTCCTGGGTCTCACAACACCTTGCCCCGGGCTGTGTGCACACACAGTAGGCGCTTTATGAATACCACTTAGCATCAGAGACTCTGAGCTGGAAGGGACAGGGAGCCAGATGGTGTTTAAACACTTAAAAACCCTCACGTCCTGGCTCTGCCCAAAACACTTTGGAGACTCCTCATGTTCCCCGGGATAAAGCGCCACAACCTGCCTCAACCCCTCCCGCCCCCCCTCCCAAACCCCGGCCTCCTTGTGTGCCGGCGCCTTCTCGCCTTCTACACCGAGTAGTTGCTGACCCTCAGACGGGCTGGGCTCCTGCCACACAGCCTGTGCTTTGTGCTTCCTTCTTTCTGGGACTTTCCAGCCAGATCTTTACTGATTGGGCACGTCCTGTGACATAGATTCCACGCAATTCATCACCTCCTCCTGGAGACCCTCCGTGGTGTCAGCTCTCATATCCTCTTGTTTTATGTGTTGAAGCCTTTATATTCCGAGACAGCATCCTGTGTAATCATTTATTTGCCTGATTGCGGTCTGTCCTCCAACTGGGCTTAGGTGATGTGAGAGGCCCGCCCCTGGCTAGTCACCCTGGTTCTGGACAGAGTGCTTGGTCTGGACAGAATGTTTGTGGCCCCTGAGTTCATGTGTTGAAGCCCTGAGCCCCATGTGATGGCACCAGGAGGAGGCCTTTGGGCAGGGAGCCTTTGGGGGTGGTCAGGGTTAGTTACTCACGGGTCTCTGGCTGAGCGCCACAGCCGATGGGATTAGCGTCCTCGTAAGAAGAGGAAGAGACACAGAGCGCTCCCTCTGCCACATGAGGACACAGAGAGGGCGGCCATCTGCAACAGGAAGCGGGTTGTCGCCAGACATGGAATCTACGGGCACCTTGGTCTTGGACTTTCAGACTCCAAAATTGTGAGACATAGCTGTTGTTTAAGCCCCCAGGATAGAGTATTTTGTTATGGCAGCCCACTGACCCACATAGTGCCATACACACACACACACACACACACACACACACACACACACATACTAGAGGCCCGGTGCATGAAATTCTTGCACGGTGGGTGGGGGGAGGTGTCCCTCAGCCCGGCCTGCACCCTCTTGCAATCCAGGACCCCTCAGGAGATGTCCGACTGCTGGTTTAGGCCTGATCCTATCCGGGACCTCTGGCTCCTAAACGCTTGCTTGCCTGCCTGCCTGCCTGCCTGATCGCCCCTAACCACCTCTGCTTCGTCCAGAAGGACGTTCAGAATGATGTCTGGAAGGTCATTTGGCTGTCTGGTCTAATTAGCATATTATGCTTTTATTATTATAGATGGGCTTAATGTATATTTTTGAATAAAAATAGTTTGACTGAATCCTTGGAATAAGTTAATAAATAAATAAAAGCATTCAAAGGTCATCAAGTTCATCCTACTTTTCAATTTAATTTATAATTAAAATATATATACATATATATATTTTAACTGATGCAAGTGTAAGAAATCACACAGGGACCCTTCGTGTGTTTTGCCTGGCGGCTTGAAGCCACAGTGCCCACTCCTATAGCCTCGTCTCTTCCTCCCAATCTGAGTTTGGGGGTCCCTCTGGGACAGAAGCCGGTGGCTGTCCCCTGGAACATCTCCGCCAGCAGGTTCGCACATGCCCTCCGCAGAGCCCAGCCCGTCTCTACCTTCCCACAGTGAGGTGATTTATTCAGACCCCCTCGTGTGGGTCTGCCCTGCTGGAGTTCCGAGAAGCCTGCTCAAGATTCTGACTTCATCCCTTCTTAATTTTTTCCTCTGTGAAGCCTGGAATTCAGGGATACTTATCTCGCTGGGTGTGTGAAAGCTTAAATAAAATAAGCTTTATCTGTTGGAAGCTGTCAACTGATAAAAAAGAAAAGAATTAAGCGTGTTCCTGTTGGAGGAACTCTCCGCAGAGGCAGCTTTCTGCCCTGGGCTCAGCCCTTTCTGCAGACACAGCCTGTGCCGTCTGAGAACCGCCCTGGGATGCCTTTCTCTGCCCCAAACCCGTCTAGACAGAGAAATTGCAGGCGGCAGCAGCAGCGTGAGGAGGAGGTGTTTGTCATGTTGGGGGCCTGAGTGAAGATTCACGCAGAGTGGCCTGGGGACCAGCAGGTCCCGCCCCTCCTGGAGCTCTTCCCTGCATAGGATAGGGCTCAGGTGGCAGGGCCTCCTGCCCTCAGGGACCTCCTCACCCTTTCCAGGGCGGCCTCCCGGATGCGGGTGCGGGGCCACGAGGCTGGTGGCCAGGGAGCTGCGGCTGCTCAGGGGGGACTTCCTGGGAAATGCTCCAACCCTACCCCCCCCCGTCCCCCCCCCCAAACCCCCCGCCCTGCCCCTGAGAGAGCGCCCTGCTGAGAAGACCTCTCCCGGCCAGGAAATCCTGTCAACTCAGCTTCCAGGACCTACGCAGGTCACACCACACCTGCCCAGACCAAGGCGGTGCCCCACTCCAGTCTCCCTGCCCTGTGCCCACCCCACTAAGCTCCCAGCCATAGGGCAGGGCCTGTCATGTCTCTTCAAAACCCTGTAATGTTTGCATTTTTGTTTCTGTCTATGATCCGTTTTGAGTTGGTTTTTGTGAAATGTGTCAGGTCTGTGGTTAGGTTGAGGTTTTGGCAAATGATAAAGATGATGATGACGATGATGATATGACAATGTTGTTGACAGTGATGGTGACAGCTGCAGCAGATGCTGGCAGGGGAGCCTCATTGCATCAGCTTCCTGCTCTCCTCTGCCTCAGGGCTTCCCTGACCACAGGAGGGTGACCTGGGGGAAGGTGGGGCCAGGGAACAGGCGTGGCCAAGGTCACAAAGCAAATCAGAGCCCAGCCAGGACCAGAGCCGCCTGCCCAGTCCTGCGGAATCAGAAGTGTGCAATTGGTAACTGTCTCATTCACTCATCCATCCTTCATTCGCAGTGTGTGTGTGTGTGTGTGTGTGTGTGTTCCTACTTCACAGGTCAGGCACACGAGTACCCACCACGGTCCTTGCCGTCGTGGGGTTTGTGTCATGGGAGACGAACAGGTGTCCAGGCAGGGACAATACGGGGTCAGTGGTGTGATGAGGGAAGTTCCGGACACTGGGGGCTGGGACAGGGGCTCTGTCACCGGCCTGCACAGGCAGGAAGGACGCTCCCAGGTCCTGCAGGCTGAGGAGTCCGGGCAGCGTTAGGGGGATGCCCCGGGCACCCTGCGATGGGCTTGTGGGGGCAGAGGGAGGGGGAGGGCACCCTCTTCTCTTCTTGGCTCTGCTCGGACTTGCTTTCTGACCTTGACCACATTCCTCTCTCCCTTGGCCTCAGTGTCCTCAGCAATGAAGTGCAAGTAGGACCAGAGGTGCCTCCTGACATCTGTCCCTGGTGGGGAGGGGGCAATTCTTGTCCTGGGAACAGCCTTCTGCCGGCCGGCTGCACCCAGCATCTTTGGGGGAGGGCCTTGACCAAAGGGTCCCAGGATGGGCTGAGGCTGTGGGGCAGGTGGACTAGCCTCTGGCCTGGTCCCCCCAGGCCCTCTGTGACAGCTGGCGACAACCTTTTGGGGGCCGCCTTGGTGCTTTGTCAGGCAGCTGGTAGGCTTTCAGATCCTGGTCCCACAGCCCATGAAAAGATGCGCGTCCTCAGGCTGGGAGCCCCACCGCTCACTGCAGAGACACCGTGCGTTTGAATGTAGGAATGAGGTCGAGGGGTGGCGTGTAAATGCAGTCTCTGTTTGCCGCTGGGCCAGCCGGCCTCCTGCCTCGTGTGGAGACACAGAACACAGAGTTGACATGGCTCTGAGGGTGCTGCAGCCTGAGCTGATGCCTGGCAGAGTCGGGGCTGCGTGCTCCCTGGAGCGCTTGGCCCAGGAACTCGTCTGAAATCGGGGACGATAAAAAGGAAACATACTGTTTCCAAGCCCCTTAACCCTAATCTTTGCGATACCGCCGCCGACGGGAGGAAGTGTCCGCTTCTGGGAGGCCGCTGGCTGTCCTTTCTCCCCCACATGTGCCCACCAGGGTGGGGTTGATCACCTGGTGAATTTAGAGTGAGTTGGGGACCAGCGTGGGCAGAGGAAAACCGACCGTCCCAGCTCGCTTAGCTTGGCCATTACACATCTCAACCAAACTCTTACATTGAGCAGAATGCCACCAAATTGTTTATAATAAAAAAAAACCCTACAAATGGGATATATCTGCAATACTATCAACAATAAAAAATATATTAAAACAAACAAACAAACAAAATCCCTATTGTGGGGAATGAGTGACCAGCCCATTTCTCCTCGTAGGCCGACCCCACGCTGGAAGACAAAACCAGAACCATGACAAGGGAAGTGTCTTCTTAGTGGACGGGAATACTTCCCAGCACTGGCCGAGGACATCCTAATAACGCTCCATTCAATACTACTACATACTGGCCAGTGAGTCTTAAAAGTTTACACACTTTATCATGTTTACTCATTTCAACCATAGGACCTTTGCTTGTGACAAGGTCAAAACCTCCCATCACAGGCCCTTGTCTTTGTAGAATTTATCACAATCATCTATACTAATAAAAGGGTAATATGCTAATTAGACTGGACGTCTTCCGGACGTTCTTCTGGACAAAGCCACAGTGGTGGGGCCCGAGGCAGAGGTGGTTTTGCTGCCAGGGGAGGGCAGTTAGGGGCGATCAGGCTGGTAGGAGAGGGCAGTTAGGGGGCGATCAGGCTGCCAGGGGAGGGCAGTTAGGGGCGATCAGGCCAGCAGGGAAGGGCAGTTAGGGGGCGATCAGGCTGGCAGGCAGAGGCAGTTAGGGGAGATCAGGCTGGCAGGCAGGCAAGCGGTTAGAAGCCAGCAGTCCTGGATTGCAAGAGGGATGTCCGACTGCCGGTTTAGGCCCGATCCTGTGCTGAGGGACCCGTTCACGAATTTCATGCACTGGGCCTCTAGTCCTATATAATACCCTATATAATAAAAGGGTAATATGCAAATAGACCAAATGTCAGAACAACCGAACAACCAATCAAAGTGTAATATGCTAATGATATGCTAAGACTGCTCAACCGCTTGCTATGACAATGCACTGACCATCAGGGGGCAGACAGTCAACTGGTCGACTAGTTGCTATGATGTGCACTGACCACCAGAGGGCAGATGCTCCAACCGGTAGGTTAGCTTGCTGCTGGGTTCTGGCCAATCGGGACTGAGCAAAATGGGCCGGACACGCCCTGGAGCCCTCCCGTGGTCCTTCCCTGGCCCAATTGTGCACCAGTGGGGTTCCTCAGCCTGGCCTGCACCCTCTCACAATCTGGGACCCTTCAGGGGTTGTCTGGGAGCTGGTTTCAGCCCAATCCCGCAGGCCACTCCCCTTTGGAGGGGGCCAGACACAGGGCTCATGGCTGGCGAGCGCTGCTGCTGCAGCGTGAACCTCTCCTGATCGGGACTGATTGGGCGCGAGCCCACAGCAGGCACAGTGGGCCAGGATGAGTGGGAGTGGCAGGTAGGCTGCAGGCGGCGTTGGACTGCGGGTTTCGGCCTGATCCCTGCAGGCCACCCAGAGGGCCTCTAATACTTTTATATTTACACATTTGCGATGTGATTCATGTCTGCCTCCTCCCCAGACTGTGCCGCTCATGAGGGTGAGGTCTCGTGGGTCTTATTCAATGCTGTGCGGTCAGGCCCAGCCCGGAGTAGGTGCTTGGTAACTGTTGAAAGAGTGCACAAGAACCTGGGTAAGGTGGGCTCTGTTATTGTCATGCTTCTACAGATGAGGAAACCGAGACTCAGAACCGAAGTGGCATGTTCAACGTGCACAGCTGGTAGATGGCAGAGCGGATCCACGCCCTGCTGCTGGGCCCGTGTGCGTCTGTGCGTCGGCCCTCTGTGCTCTGACTCCATAGCACAGAACGCAGCCCCAAGGCATCTCAGGGCTCACGTCCTCACTTCAGCTCTCATCTCCTGACAGTCGAACAGCCTGCAGGCCTGTCTCACAGATGACACGATGGAGGAGGGATTTGAACCCAGACACTCAGACTCCAAAGTTGTCGGGCTCCTCACATGGTGCAGTTTCACCACCCGCCCCATTCCTGGAGCCCTTACCCTGGGTGGGACACTCCTTATGCCCTGCCTTGCTGCACTGTCACCACCACACCATGAGGTTCATGCCAATCTCAGTGCCCGCGGCGCCAGGCCCTGCTCATGTCATGTTGGACACACTCAGGCGGTCCATCAAGGCTTCATGGAACTCAACACCTTCTCACTAGTTTGCAGGATTTTTCTCTTCACTCTCCACCCCATCTTCAATGAAGAGCTTTGTTAGATGGCAAAGGGGCACCTTGTCTTGAGAAAGTCTTGCTGAGAAATCATATTCTTTGTTAAACCTGAAGGGTTTATTTCATATATAAAGTAAAATATCAAAGTTGTCATTCTAGAAAGTTATCAGGCAGGAAGCAGGTGGGGGAAAGCAATGGCTTTCAAAGATGTCTGGAAAGCCTGAGGCACAAGGCGATGAGTTGTAGTGGGTAGGAGTGGGGGCTCCAGAGTCCAGCTTGGCTGCTCACCGGCTGTGTGACTTTGGGCAAGTGGCTTGCCCTCTCTGTGCTTCGGTCTCCTCATCCATGAAATAGAAATAATGATAGTATCTGCCCCATAGGGTTGTTATGAAGACTAAACCAGTAAAAGCATGTAAAGTGCTTATGTGCAGAAGAAACAATGTGCGTTAACTATTCCTTTTGGTACCATCGTCGTCAGCACCGGCAGCAGCACCAGCACCAGCATTGTCAGAGCTCCCCAGGGCACGGGGACACGGCCTTTACATGATCCGTGGAGTCAGGAGCACGTGGTTGCTGGTAACAAACACAGAAAATTGTAGTGGCTTAAGATCAAAATGTGTTTCTCTGTATTTCTCTCTCTGGTCTGACCCAGGTGTTTTCTGGTGTTTTTTGTTTTGGTGTTTTTTGTTTGTTTGTTTTGCTCCTCCATGTTTTGCCTGTGGCTTCCAATCTCTTTTGCCTCATGATCCAAAACGGCTGCTGGAGCTCCAGACAACACCTCTGCATTCCAGGCAGGAAGAGGGGACTGGGAGTGTAACAGCCGCCCTGACTCTCACTCCCCTGAACATGCCGCGGCAGGGTGTCCTGTCAGAGAAGGTTTGCTCTGGCTCGCGCAGGGGCAGGGCGAGCCGGAAGTGCCCCGAGGGCAGGCAGCCTTCAGTGTGAACAGAGTTGGTGGATAAATACCCACCTCCTCACCCCCTGGTGGGGTAACTCGGGGAGGCGTGTTCTGTACCATCTCCCCCAGGTCCCAGCAGGATTGAGCTCATGTTGCCCATAGTGTAACCTGTTCGTCAATGTGCTCTGTGCTGGCGTCCTTTCTTTCTCAGACTCACCTTCCCACTGCATGACCCTGAAAAAATCCATTTGCACTTGTGAGGAAACCCAGTCAAAGAGAGGGATGGGATCCCAAGGGGCACCCAGATGTCCACCCGCCTCTGAAGGAGCCCCCTCCACAGTTCCACCCTCATCTCAGTGCCCAGCTGCAAGGACAGCTGGGAAATGCCGCCCGCTAGCCAGGGTCCCTTGTCAGGAAGGCGACAGGAGCACGGCTGTGGGAAGGCAGCCAGCACTGCCGCTGTGAACGGAAGAATAATTACAGAGTTTCCGCCTTCAGCTGGGACCAGATCTGACAAGGAAGTGCCAGGTCCCTTGGCCCCTTGCAGCTTCCTGGGAAATGTATTCATTTATTCCACTCCCGGTGCTGACTGAGCGCCCACTGCGCGCTCAGCTCTGGGATGCCTCGGGAACAAGACCTGCTTCTCACTCTCGCGGCTCCTGTTGGGAGCCTAGAGGAGGCAGCGGTGCTGGAGGCCGGAACGGGCCAGTGGTGGGAGACGAGGCTGGCAGGGCCTTCCCTGGGCGGGACATGGCCCGTCTGTCAGGGGAGGCTGGGTTATTCTACAGCACGAAGAACTCAGCTCTCAAGGACTCAGAGCCATGTGTCGGTTGGCAGGGAGCTGCCATCTTGAACGTGGTGGTCATTGTGCCCGCCCAACCTCATCAATGTGCAGCTTGGAGCAGCCTCAGGACACTGCTGCTCGCAGCTCACTGTCCTGTGGTCACAGCTCCCCCACATGCCGCGCCCCCCCCCCCCTGCAGGTGTTCTTGGAAGTAGAGCCGTGGCCACCACGCACCGGGATCATTCCGTGCATTTCCTTCCGGGCGTCTTTCTCTGAGTTTGCATGCGTAATAGGTGTCCCGGGAACATATGCTGCACCTCACTATGAAGATCATCCTGCAACTCTTCTCGTTGTCCGTGAAAAAGTATCACAGAGCCTCTGTGTCGGGGTGTGTAACTGTTTCATGCTTCTAAGGCCCCGTAGTTTATTCTGCCAGCCCCCATGGGGGCCTTTGAAGGTGTGAGTTTTTGCTCTGACTAACAGCCCACGATGGGTGTTCTCACCTGTGCTCATTGTGTGCTGGTCGTCATTTAAGATTTTCAGACACTGAGAATCCATCCTCCAAGGTGACTGTGTCCACAGATGCTCCCACCGGTGGCGTAAGGCGAGTCCCCACATACTGGCCAACAAGCGACATCACACAATTTGCATGTGTTTTTACGGTGACGGGAGATCCCCTTTTAATTTTTTAAATTATAAAATGTTACCTGCAAAACATTGAAGCAGTGGAGAAATATGCACGGAGCACAAATCATTTCTCCTTTCACACCCCGTTCCAGAGGGAACACTGAGAAAAGCGAACCTTCCAGACTTCTCTTTATGCATTTACACAATAGGCATTTATATATGTGTACGTATATTAGTGCATAAATGTGACCACTATTTTATTTTGCTCTGAAGCTTGCTCTGCCGCCTCCTCCCCCTACATGTTTACCATCTCTTATCACACTCGTTTGTATGAAATAAGAAAACCTCTCCTGGCAGCTCGGGTTTTCTTTCCCCTTGTGCTCTGTCTTCTCACACATGCATGGGTGGAGGAGGGGGAGCAGGGAAGTGGATTCCGGGGTTGTGTTTTCTCTTCCCTTCCTGAGTCCGGAGTTGCGTGGGGCGAGGGGCCCAGTGTGGAGGGGGAAGGGAGGTGGCGGCTGCAGAGTCCCCGGGGAGAGAATGGGGGGGGGAGGGGGCTGCGGAGGAGGGGGTGTAGGGCAGACAAGAGCCCTCCAGATTCCAGTGGGGACACAAAGCTCTCTGGTGGCAGAATTCAGCAAAATTCTATTAAGGATGAATATTTTATTGTTCTGTCCTGCAGGCAACTTGGGAAAATGCTGTCATTTCAGCATAAATGAGTCCCTCTGTCTTATTTTATTTTTAAGTGACGCTTTTAGCACTAGTTCTGACTCTGGAACATGGAGACATCCCTGCGGCCCCACAGCAGGGGCGCTGGGAGCAGAGGTGGGAGACTGGCCTCCAGGTGGGCAGGGACACGTGGCTGGTGGATCTGTCCTCCCCTCTCCGCCTCCACTCCCTTCCCCTCTCCGCCACCACTCCTCTCTCCTCTCTGCCTCCACTCCTCACCCCACCGAGGGCTAGAGGAGGGAGTTGGAGCAGTCGTCTGCTGTGTAACTGCCCAAGGAAAATCAAATAACCCGGATGACAAACCAGCCCAGCAACCATGCATGCCGGCTTCGCGTTCATGCCCGGATTTATTTGCTTACTGACCAGCTCCTATGTGGTGCTTCTTATATGCCAAGCACTGTTCCCAATGCCTTAGACCGTCATTTATCTACTTTTACAACCACATGGGGTGATGCTTGGCTACCTGGCTGGGTGTAGGGATGGTGCGTGGATATCCATGAAGTTGGTCTGTGGTGTGAGTGCCCAGCCCAGCTTCTGTCATCCCAGGACCCCCATGGCCTCACCTGCTCCCTGTGCCGGAGGCTTTCCCGAGGGAGAAAGCGAGGGAGCATTCTGTCCCCAAGGCCATAAACCAGGGGTCCTCAAACTACGGCCCGCGGGCCACATGCAAATACAAATATTGTATTTGTTCCCATTTTGTTTTTTTACTTCAAAATAAGATATGTGCAGTGTGCATAGGAATTTGTTCATAGTTTTTTTTTAAAACTATATCCGGCCCTCCAACGGTCTGAGGGACAGTGAACTGGCCCCCTGTTTAAAAAATTTGAGGACCCCTGCCATAAACCATCAGCTACCTGTGTTGTTGTCACACCTTTGTACCCCACCTCTCCCCCCGCCCCCCATGATGGTCCAGCTTTAGCACAGCCACATCTTGCCCTTAGTGTTGGGGCCACAGCTCTTCGGGCCCCATGCATGCCTGGAGTGGACTCTTAGACGCTCTGGGTTCTCCAGTAGCCACCCCAAAGGGCAGAGCAATGCACCCTAAGAGGATGGGGAGCCGTCAACACCCAGCAGGGCAGAAGTTTGGCCAAGGCGGGGAAGGAGCCAGCAGGTGAGTCACTGGCCGCCTTTCTCAGCAGACTGTCCAGGAGTCAAAGACCCCTCCGGCCTCGGTGGACATCCTACCTGACCCCGAGGCCAGCTGTGTCTTCCGGACCAGCTGTGGCCTCACCCCGCTGCCCTGGGACGACACTGCTCAGGTGAGCGGCGTGCGGAGCTCGGCTTCCAGCCCCGCTTTCTGGAACATCCGCTCAGCCAGCGAGAAGGACCCTGCATGCAGCAGCCGCCATGCCCGTGGCATGCTCGCACCAGGTCCTGCCACGCTGCAGGCATATTAGCTCCTCTCGTCCTCTCGGCAGCACGGCCTCTGTGTGGATGAAGAGGCTGTGGCCCCACGGTCGCCACCCGGCTGTGGAGGAACCCGGCTGTGAGCTGTACAACCAGCCCCACTTACTGACGCCTCATGTGGGTTCCATTGTTCAAATGCCAAAGGGTCCAGAAATGAGAACACCTTCCCTGCCCCCAGCCTCCTGGCCCATCGTCGGAGCCAATAAGGCACATTTCCTCTTGTCCCCGCTTCTGAGGGCTAATGGGGCTGGGATTGTGTTTCTGATGCTCTGCCCTGAAGCCCGGGCCCCAGATGGCAGGAGGCGGGCGATTCCTCCGGAGATGAACCACGAGGCAGAGTGGAGAGCGAGCGTGGACAGGGCTCCCTGCTTGAGCGGGGTCTTCCACGTCCCCAAGTACAGCTCTCCAAGGCCCGCTCAGCCCAGACGAGAAAGGTCAGACCTGGAGGCCTAGCTGCTGGAAGGGCCTTGGGTCCCCGGGCTGGGTGATTCTGATTCTGGGGACTCGCCTTTGTTACTAAGGCTGGGTTCACGCAGTGCCAAGCTTGGTGGCTCGGGTTGGCTGACAGAAAACTCAACCCAAACTGACTTTAGTGATTGAGGAGAGTCCTTGGGACCTGCTGGGAATCCTGCTGGGGCTGCACAGCACGGCCAGGCTGGGCCTCCGCGCCCTCCACGCCCACGGCGGGGCGTCCTCCTCAGACCGCCCACCTCTGGTTTAAGACGACAGGCAGCGTGCCTTGCTGCTGCCGGCTTCAGATTTGACATCAGTAGGAAAGAGAAAGTTCATTTCCCAAGAGCTCAAGCTACGGTCCCAGGACTGAGCCCTGCTGGCACCAGCGGGTCTGTCTGGGGCTGGGGCCCATCTGGGTGGCAGTGCCTGTGGCCAGACCGGACCTGCTGGCCGTTTGGCTAACTGGTCAGGGCTTGTCCCGAAAGAGGGCATGGGCCATGTTCATCTAGGGTGGCCTGGGTCAGCAAATTAAAATGCAGGGTCCTGCCCTGGCCGGTGTTGCTCAGTGGATAGAGCATTGGCCTGCAGAATGAAGGGTTTTGGGTTCGATTCTGGTCGAGGGCATGTGCCTCGGTTGCAGTCTCAGTGTGTCTCTCTCACATCGATGTTTCTCTCTATCTGTCTCTCCCTTCCACACTCTCTAAAAATCAATGGAAAAATATCCTCGGGTGAGGATTAACAAACATAAATACATAAATACATAAATACATAAATAAATAAATAAAGCAGGGTCTTCAGTTCGACTTGAATTTTGGATAAATAATTAAAGGTTTTCAGTATAAGACTTTTAGTATGTCCCCCATAAATTAAAAAATATATAATACAGATTATGCTATACATGTAATACCGTGTATCCTAATATATATTTACATGTGTATTGAGAGTGTACATAAATGTAAATATATATCTAAGTCTATTTAAACTATTGCTTATCTGACATGCATATGTGGATATCCGTATTGTGCTGGGCAGCCTGGGGACTTTGAGGTCCAGGGAGGCTGGGGCTCAGGGACGCAGGTGGCAGCTTGTCCACTGTGGCGCAGGAAGGAAGTTCCCCCTTGCACGTGGCGAGATTTACAGCAGAAGGTGGGCAAAGGGGTGCTGGTCCACACAGGGGTGAGACGTCACTCATCTGTGGATCGATTGTTCTAACTGCAGATGACAGGGAGCTTTGGCGGCAAGAGCCTCAGCTGCTGGGGTCGCCATGACTAAGCTGAGCTTCCTGGAGGGGCGGGGGCCCCCACGCTGCCCCCATCTGAGCAGCAGCCGGCCTGGCAGCAGGCTCTCCATCCGCGGCTCCTGCTCTCGGGATCGTCTGGACTGCCCCATGGCACCTGCGCTGGTTTTCCGGCAGGTGGCCGGATGTGGGAGCCCCATGGCCCCCCCTGGGCCGGGAGTCTTCCAGCTGGACTCAGTGAGGTCAGCCCCCGGGCACTGGCGGGCCCAGCCCTGGCCTGGAACTAGTCACCTGTGATGAGGTGGAACCTGAGGCTGCTCCGGAATGTCATCACTAAGTTTTAGCTTGACAACTGCCCTGCAGACGAGGTGTCAGCATGGGGACTATTCGTAGTAGCCTCCACCCTGGGCTGCTCTGCCATGTGAGTGGGACTCAATTTTGATTAATGACCAGATGGATTGAGACAAGCAGACTTTTAGACTGAACTATGCCAAACAGCCCTAGAGACGATATTCACTCTTCAATCACTCACTTAGTTGTTTGATGGATATTTTTTGAGCAGTAACAATGCACCAGGCAGTGTCGTAGACACTATAGAGACATGACACAGATGCAGTCCCAGTTCACACACAACTTACACGGCATGTAGTTGAATAATTGAACATTCCAAAACACCTACTAGGTGCAGGCGGTATTCCAGACATTGGAGAAAAAGCTGGGAACAAGGTAGACCCATTTCTATTCCTGACAGAGCTTATAGTCTATGCAGTTGTTTGAACAATGGGTCTTTGGTAAAGAGCCTACTGTGTGTCAGGCGGCATTCTATGCCCTGGGAGAAAGCTGGGAATAAGATAGAACTCACTGAACTCACAATCTATTCAGCCATTCACCTGAATACTCTTTGATAAAGCACCTCCTGGGAGCCTCTGAGGAAGGAAGTGGGCTTCAGCTATGGAGGGAGGGCCAAGGGACCCCTGGCCTAGGGAGCATGGACACAGGCACCCTGATTGTGGGTAGGGAGGGGTTCAGGGCGAGGAGCATCTTTCCGTGCCTGCCTAGCATTCTTTCCTGAATTCTGGACAAGGTCAGGCACAAGGGGTGGAGGAAATGCCTGCACATGAGGTTGGCAAGTCCTTTAGGTCCCTGGAGGCTCAGTTTCCCCATCTGCTAAATGGGCTAATTGTCACCTTTAGATTTTAAAGTTCTGTTGTGGGCATGTGCTTGCCTGTGCCAAGTATTCTACAAATCATTGTTATTTTTACGCAGTTGTATTAGTTTCACAGGGTTGTTGTAACAAAATAACACAGTGGAGTGGCTTAACATGGGAAGTTTCTTCTCTCCTTGGTCTGAAGCTGGAAGTCTGGAGTGAGGGTGTGCGCAGGCCAGGCTCCCTCTGAGAGTTCTTGTCTCCTGTGTTTGCTGGCATTCTGTCCTGTGTTAGCTTTTAGGCACATCCTGCCAATCCCTGTGTCTGTCATCTGTGGCGTCTCCCCTCTGTGTGTTTCTCCTCTCTGTCTTTACGGACTGAATGAGTCCCCTCAGTTCATGTGTTGAAAGCCTAACCCGCATATGATGGCATCTGGAGGTGAGAGTTTGGGAGGTGAGCTCATGAGGGCGGAACCCCATGTCGGGATTAAGGCGGCAGTCTACCAGCCAGGAAGTGAGCTCCCATCAGAACCCGCCCATGTTAGCGCCTTCATCTCGGGCTTCCAGCCTCCAGAGCTGGGAGGGATCAATGTCTGTGGCTTAAACTGCCCAACTTCGGTCTTTGTTCTGCAGCCCGAGCTGATGGTAAACGTCAATGTCTGTCTCTCTTCTTCTGAGGACACCAGTCACACGGGGACAGGGACAGCCCTACTCCAGCGTGCCTCACCCGAACTTCACACTCTAGTTCCAAACAAGATCACGGTTTGAGGCTCCAGGTGGACATGAATTTTTTGGGGGACACTATTCAACCCAGTACACTGGCTGTCTTGCTTATTGCTTCATCTAGTCCTATAATAACCTGGTGAGGTCAGCCCATTTCTCAGATTAGGAAGCTGAGGCTCAGGGGGCCCAAACAGCTTCCAAGTGACAAACACAGGACGTGCACCCAGACCCTTAGACACCGGGACACGATGGAGAAGGCAGGGAGTGTGCGGGTCCCGAAATTCACGTCGCCTCTCCAGCTCTGCAACCAACATAATCAGAAAAACAAACAAACAAAAAAACAAAAACAAAAGAGGAAAACAGAAAGAAAACTCAACTTGACTCTGTTTACAACCCTGGGGTCTCTCCTGGGAGTCGAGGAGGAAATGTTAATGTCTTAGGCAGGCAGGCCCTGCCTCTTGTCTAGACACGGAGAAGCGATCAGAGGCAGACGCTCAGCTGAGACCACGCCGCGCTGCGTCCCCAGAGGAGGGTGTCGTGTACTTTGCCTTTGGAAATAGACGTCGCAGAGGCCCCAGCGCCGCGGAGGCCTTGGCAGCAGCGCTCGGTCACGTTGCAGGGGGACCCGAGAGAGGCTGGCTGGCGTGCGTCTTCTCGCCGGCGACTGAGCTGCTTACAAATCAATGAGGGCGGGTGATTGCACGAGGGCTTTATCATACTCGAGGCTGGCACCGCTGTGAGAACGAGGCGGCTGTGCAAGAGGATCATTAAACCTGTAATTAGCTTTCAGAAACACTGGGCAGGGAGGGGGAAGGGATGGGGTCGGGTTGGCGGTTCGTGTTGTTTTGCCTTGTTTCTCTCTTATTTGCCACCTGGGGAGCTCAGCAGGCGGGGGTCCTGGGTTGTGGAAGCCAGAACGGGAGCACCAGGCCCACCCTCCTCTAAGCCGTGCGCCCTGCAGCCGCCGCTTCCCCTCTGTGTCAGCTTCCTCCTTTATAAGTGGCTCCGGCGCCAGGGGCTCGCTGAGTTGGTAGAATTGGTCTCTTCGACCAAGGCCGGGAGACAGCTGTGGCCGTTAAGGAGCACCCACCATGTGGTCAGCTGTGGCCGTTTAAGGAGCGCCCATCATGTGGTCAGCACCCAGCAGTTCTCTCGCCTGCAGATGGGGAAATTGAGGCTCAGAGCCAGGTGGGGACCAGAGTTGCCCGGAGGCTCTCCCACGAATCTGACTCCCCAAACCTTCCCGGCACCGACTGCCTGGGCCGATGCTGCCGGAACCTGGTGGCGCCACTGAGCCGCCAGGGCGGAGTAGAGCAGAGCAGCGACCCTGCACTTCCCCTGAAACCTCCATGGCAGAGCGCCCAGGGAGCCGCTGCGGTGGGCCAGGTGCCATTACCTGTTCAGGCTGCTGTGGGCTTTTCCTTCTCCCTGGTGCCCACACCTGGGTGGTGTCCTGCCTTGTCTGAGCAGTGGTGGCAGAAGGGGCATCAGAATGTCAGGGTCACGTGCCAGGCCCGGCGTTGAGTCATTCCTTTATTTTACACCAGGGGCCCAGTGCACGAATTTGTGCACCTTGAATGGAATTGTGAGCTGCAAGGCTGCGGTGGGCACAGGGGTGGGTCTTGGTCCATCCTCCATGCCCCTGCTGGGCCCCTCCTGCCAAGGCCCCTGGTCCCCTCTCTGCTGGCAGCCCTGCTCCTGTTGCCACCACTCCCATGCACTGACGGCACGAGCCCCACTCGCTCACACCTGCTGATGGCGCAGAGCGATTGGGGCTGGCACCAGCAGCGGGTGTGAATGGGGCAGGCGCCATCAGTGGGTGTGAGCAGTGGCTGCTACCCTGATCGCCCCTCAGGAGCAGGGGGAGGTGGAGAAGCCCTCAGGGGCGATCAGGGCCGGCAGCCGCTGTTCACACCCTCTGATGGCACAGAGCGATCGGCACCAGAGCTGGGTGCCGGCAGTGGGTGTGAGCAGCAGCTCCAGCGCCAGCTGCAGGTGTGAGCAGGGCCGGCGCCAGCAGTGGGTGCAAGCATCAGTGGGACCACAGCGCGCAGGAGCAAAGAATTTCCAGTAACCACCAGAGGCTCGCCCCAATGATAGCGACAGGTGCCCCACCTTGGTCTGGCACCCCCGCTCACCTGCTCCACCATTTTGCCGTGGCCAAGGCCAGCCATGTTCTGTGCACACCCCCTGGTGGTCAGCGTACATCATAGCAACCGGTGTTCAGTTGTTCGGTTGTTTGGTTGTTCTGCTGTTCAGTCTATTTGCATATTAGCCTTTTATTATATAGGATTATTTGTTGCCCAAACCACGTGCCGCCTTCCTTCCAACATAACTGTGAGCACCTCCAAAATGCTGGCCGAGCACCACCCACACTGCTGGGGCTGGGGCGCCCCACCGCTGCCAGGCACTTACTGTTAGCTCTGTGCTCAGGACCTCTCAGCCCGATCCTCGGAGGGAGCAATGCCATCGTCCCATTTCACAGGCGGTGAGAGTGAGGACTGGTGAGATGAGGGCGGATGGCAGACTAACGGCCCCCGACGGTGACCTCTGAACCCTGGGACACGTCATGTCTCGGGGCAAAGGGAGATGAGAGCTGCCAGTGGCATGAAAGTCACTAATCAGCCGACCTGAGACGGGGAGAGGATCCTGGCATGTCAGGTGCCCCATGGAGCACAGGGTGGTCATCGGTGAAAGAGGTGCAGGACAGCCACCGTGTCAGCAATGCGACGCAAGGCAGACTTGCAGCCGTTGCTGGCTTTGATCCACCCAGACCAGGGATGTGGGAAAAGGCAAAGAAATGGATCCCCCCAGGGCTTCCAGAAGGAATGCACCTGCTGACACCTGGGCTTTAGCCCTATGACACCCATTTTGGGCTTCTGACCTTGGGACCTTTAAGAAAATAAATTGTGCTGCTTACGTGTGTGGACATTTGTCATGGCAGTCACAGCCCATGGGTACACCTGCTCATCCTCGGGCACACACGCAGCGGATGGTTGGCTGGATTCACACTCAGGCTCAGCGACTGGGTTGGGGATGGGCACGTGACGAAGGATGGCAAGTCTGCAGCCCTCCTGGGAGACCCGTCGGAACAAACGGGAAAGGACAGCTGTCCTGCTCTCCGGGAGGCCAACGGGAGGTGAGTCTGGAGGCGCCCCCGCTAGGTAAACGTCTGTCTGAATGACAGAAGCTGGGGTGACAGGACAACAAGAGGGTGACATTGCTGGAGGCCCTGGGTACCACCATGCCTGACCACCATCGGCTTTCCACTCCAGGAAATGATAAACGTTGGCTCAGCAGAGGACCAAGTTCATAGTTTCTCCTGTGCAAATGCCCCCTTCCCGGTTCTCAGAGACGAGCTGGAATCAGACGCTGAGGCTAGAATCACATGCTGCACAGTGGCCCAGCCCCGGGCAGCCTCTTTCCTTTGCTTTATGCTTTTCACACGGAGGCACCGAGGGGGAGGGTGACTTACCCAAGGCCGCAGAGCGTTGAGAGACCGTGGAGACTCAAGTCTGGGTCTCTTCCCCCCGCGCCTCCCTTTGTCCCTGTAGTTCCACAGGAAGGGGCTCCGGTGCGCGACCTCGGGCGCTTTTCCCGCTGACGGGACTCACCGAGAGCCGGGCCTGTCCAGCCTCGAGTCCGCACACTCGTGAGGTGGCTCTCATTCGCTTGTGGGCGAGGCCTGAGAAGTCAGCAACTGGCTGAGCCACTCTCCAGCCTAGGATTCGTCTGGAAGTCATTTGTGGGGCCTGCCCTCTGGTTAGCTGTGGTTGTGAAGTTAATATTTCCCAGGCGAGGCGTTCTTCCTGGGCCCTGGGCTCTTCGAAGAGAGGAATGTGCCACAGGCAGGTCGCCCTGGCTCGCCTGACGGGTACCTGCCCCGCTCAGGGGGACCGATGGCTCCAATACAGTGCAGTCACAGCCACTCTCCGACCCAGGTGGGTGCTATCAACCGCCAGGTGTGTCCAGGGCAGGCTCCTGCTGGTCCTCTGCTTCCTCCCTTTTCTCATCTCCGTCTGCTGTTGCTTCTGTGGGCAGCCCCGCCATGTTCATTGCTGAGGCCCACCCCCGCTTCCTGCGAGCTGGTCCGAGCAGACACCCAGTCTCTGATCCTGAGCCAGAAACTCACTGAGCACTTGCAGGTGCCAGGACGTTGCAGATCATATTAGTTCAATGGCACCCCATGCGGTTGGTACAACTAGTGTCCCATTTTAGACACTGGAGGTGCAGCGTGGCCACCTTTGGGCAGCACGGCTGGGAAGAGCCACCGGGGGGACAACAGTAGCATGAATCTTTTTGTCCGTCTTACTGTTGAGGTAACCGAGGCCCAGAATGGCGAACTGACCTGCTCAAAGGCACACAGCAAAGGAGTGGCCTGTTTTCTGACTCCTGGTTCTCTCTCTCTCCCATAGGGCTCCATGGGCTCCAAGGGCACCAGGCTATGTGTGGCACGTGATGGACCTTCACCATGGGCCACCACGGGTCCCTTCAGGAACCTGCCATGGCCAAGGTGATTGAAAACCCTCCCTGGTCATGGGAGCCTTGTCCTCCAGTGAGAGGTCCTGTCCAGCCCATGGATCGATCGCAGTGACACCCCCATCTGCCCCAGTCTGACCCCCAGGAACTTCAGTGGCTCCTGGGGGTGAGGGGAGGGTCAGTGGAGTAGCTCAGCTGGATGCATCGCTTGAAGCTTTAAAACAGGTTCCATTCTAGGCACAGCCTCTCCTTCCCAGAGGGAAGGCTGCTTTCTCAAGTCTTTGAAAGTGAGCAGAGCGGACTTCATTCAACCACAGTTTATTGTGCGTCTATTATAGTCCAGGCATTGCAGTAGGCGATGGGAAGGTGGCATCGAGATAAAACCTGAACAAGGAGGAGGAGGCGGCCACGTCCATATTTGAAGACAAGTTCTGAAGGGCTCCAGGCAGAAAGCATGGCACGTGCAAAGGCCCTGAGGTGGGAATGAGCTTGTCTCACGGAGAAACCAGAAGGTCAGTGAAGCGGGGGAGGGTGGTAGGAGATGAGGTGGAAGAGACAGTCCTTCTTAGAGAGAGACGTAACCAATCAATGGCATATTTTGCAACCCAAATACTCAGTTGCCATTGGGCAAGGGGGAGGGCGAAGGGAACTTAGGTGTGTGCATGTCAACTGTGTGCCATCTACAGCCTTTCACGCCACCCTCGCGGGAAGGGGAAGCGAGAGCTCCCGTTGTGCCCATTGAACAGGCGAGGAGCCTGAGGCTCAAGGAGGTGGAACTGCCCAAGGAAGCCGTTACTGGCCAGGCTGGTCCCTGAGGGGCCTGTGGGCTGAGGAGGCTGGGCTCTTTGTTAAACACAGGAAACCCAGGGAGGGACTTGCGGCATCTTAGCTTTCCTCCGAGTCACATGGCCACACATTTTGGAAACTCTGGGAGGTGTCAGCCCCTACAGTCCCGGGAGCCGCTTCCATGGCGGCTCGCTCTGGATTTCCGCCAGCCTCCTCGCTCAGGCCGGGCGGGGATCTGGGAGGACTGCAGCTGCAGGCTTTTCGGAGAGTCTGGAAAGCTGTGCTCGCCAGGAAGGAACTGAAAGCGGGCGCTGTTTGGGCAGCACGGCCAGATCCGCTCCCAACTGGCTAGACGAGGCCTGGCGCCTGCGAGCTCTGGCTCCTGGCCCGGGAGGGCTGCCTGCACGTCGCTGGGGGCTGTCACCCACGAAGCTTCCTCGAGCCGGGCCTGGTGGCATCTGGGGTCTCCCGGGCACTGCTCTGTGCGGGCTCAGGTGCGATGGGACGCAGGACCACCTGTTCAGGAGCTTGTCTCGGTTGAAGCCCAGAGTCTGTCCTTGGCACCGAGGCCGCCAGGGGCAGGACTGATGAAGTCTTTTCTTATGAAGCTCATGACGCACTGGAGAGCCACACACTACACAGAGAAACAAACACAAACATACCACCTGTGAGTGACGAATGACGGGGGACTAGGGTGGCAGGGAGAAGGAGGGGGTCAGAGAAGAACACTGTGAGGAGGTGGCTTTGAGAGACCTGAGTGGGGACAGAAGATCCCGGGAAGGATAGAATGGCAGGGCCTCACGCACCACCTTAGTGCTACCTACCAACTGTGCCCTCCTGGGGGCCCATCTCACAGGCCAGGAAACTGAGGCAAAGAAAACCTAAGCAACTTGCCAAGGTCATACAGCTGAGGAACAGGACAGGTGAGACTCGAACCCAAGCCCCCTCCCTCCAGGGCCTGCACACATAACCACTAGGCTACACTGCCCCTTGCAGATACTGATCCCCACTGTAGCCCGTGGCTCCAAACTGAGGTCCCGTGCACATCCGAAGACCAAAGGAAGGTGGCACTGGGCACTACAGCCTGACTGATGGACAGCCGTGCCCATCCCCTCCTGGCCCCACCCCTGCCAAGGGTCCCCACCATTTCTGGGCGCTCTCGATGGGGGCCTTGAGCAGGCTCACTGGACTGCAGTTGCCCACACGTGTGGCCAAGGGCTGGATGTTTCCTCTCGTGTGTCAGTCCCGGGGGTGGTCCCTCCGCGCGGCTCTGAAGCTCCCGGGACACACGACTCCTTCGAGTTCAGCCTGGGCAGGCCGGCTAGGTCCGGCTCCTGCAGTGTCTGTCACTACACCCCTTTCTGGACACTGCCAGAGTCTGTCCTCTCACTGTGGACGAGTACCAAGAAGGCCCAGGCCACGAGGAGCGCTGGGCTGGTGTCACCACACAGCGTCGCCCCGACCCCCCAGCGCCTCCCCACAGAGTCCCCTCCACCCGCCTGAGGAGCCACCGGCATGTTTCCCCGATGTCACCGCGGGAACAGCAGTGCCCAGGCTTCGCTCTTCCCCAGAGGCCTCCCAAGCCCCGTTCCCTGGTCGCCAGGCTGGTTTGTGCTTCTGGGAGAGGCAGGGGCGAGGCCCGCTGCTCAGCTCTGTGCTGGCCTTCCCGAGGCTCGCAGCACAAACTGATGCCGAGAGCCCCGGTGACCTGTCTCACAGGATCACGCCTGCTTCTGGACTTTAAGCGGCTGCCCACGGCCCACCCATCCCTACCCCTGAGCCCCAAGCGTTTCTTCCAGCTCTGGCTCACACCACAACCACCGTCTCAGGAACACCCCAGCTGGCCTGTCTCTGGGCGGCCCAAGCCTGTGCTGGCGGGAGGGGTGGCTCAGGCACTGCCCAGCCCAGCCAGCCCCAAAGGCCCCTTCCTTGGAGCCAGGGGCCAGCAGCAGCCTGCGAGCCCGAGAAGAGGAGGATGGAGGGGGGGCTCCCGGCAGCCGGTGCAGCAGAAAAAGGAGAAGGACAGCATGTTGCCTGAAAATCAGACAGGAAAAGCATCGACTCCTTTCCGTCCTCCCGCCTTTATTTTTCTTTCCAAAGGAATCGCTAAACCTTTTCCATTTCCAGCCCCCAAAGCTCAGGACATCCTTTATCAGGTTGGGTTTGACTGTAGATCAACTCCAGTCATGCTTTGTTCTGTTAGGCACTCCGTCTCACCAACCAGGTTGGGGTCTCTCAGGTTTGGGGTCTCCGCCCTTTGCCCAACTTCACCTGTGCTGCAGGGTGGGCAGAGGGAAACCCTGAGCATGAGCTCCTGGGGGGTTGGGGCTACCGCTGGTTTGACCTGCTCTTGGTGGCACCGTGGCTGCTTGGTTTTAAGGCGCTAAAGGTCACAAGGTCACTGACGGGTGGGAAAGCTGCAGCGGCCCTTCCATTCGCAGCCCGAGGAGGCACTTCGTCATCGCGTCCTCTCTGGAATCTCCGCCCGAAATATGCGACATTAAGATGCAAAGCTGTTTGTCGACGTCATCACACTGCAGCCGAAAAACACGGTGTTTTTCCCACCATGACTTTTCTCTTCCATCACCAAGAAAAGGGAAGCATAAAATCCAGCAGGCACTCCGCCTCCCGGAGCGGCGTCTGCCGGGTTTCCGACGCGTGGCCTCTGCTCAGGTCCAGGGCTCTCTCCGTGCGGGGGCTCCGCCTCATGCAATGGGAAACCCATTGTGCTTAATTAGGTTGTACTAGGAGGGAACAGCCAGGCCAACGGAAGAGCCGAGATGCATGTTCGAGGAACTTACACAAGCAGTATCAGGAAGCTCACTGTTACTGCTGGTGAGAAGAGCAAAAGTCATCTGCGTTCTGTTCAGATGACTGGAGAGGCCCTGAGGACTGTCCCTTCTCTAAGGCGCTGAGTTTTGATTGGGTCCTGGCTCCCTCCGGCCTCTGGGCTGCCTCCTCTCAGAATGGAGGGACCTTATCGCAGGCCGTTATCTGGAGAAATTCCTTGCGCTTCGGTGCCCGGTGTGGGAGCAGACATGTTCATACCTCATTTTCTTGGGGCACGTGGTTCAAAGACAGCCTGAGGGTCTGAAGCCCGGGGTAAAGGAAGCCACTCATCATGCTGCCTGTCTCCGTGGGCCATGGTTTAGGGTCTGCAAGAAAGTAACTGAAAGATGCCGGCTGGGATATAACCGCACAGTCCAAGTTCAAGGTTAACTACTTCCTGACAGTCGGGAAAGCTGCCAGGCCTGGGGAAGAAACCGACAGTCTCCAGCATGAACGTACGTGAACCTGCCTCGTCCTCACAGACGTGCACAGGGTTTCTCAGATACCCACCCGCTCCTCTGAGAACAAGGACTCCTGTTCAGCCATTAGACCAATTTCTGGACCAAGGACCCTAAGAGAAGACCCTCCCCTCACCTCCTCTGTGTCTTTATTTCCCGACAGTAAAATGAGGGGTAAGAGGAGGTAACTGCGTATTAGTTCACATGTCATTCCTCAAATATTTCTTTCCAAGTACCGGAGAGAAAAATAAAGGAATAAGACATGTCCCTGTCCTCCAGGAGCAAGGGCCTGCGGGAGCAGAGCCTGAGGCCAGGATGGGGGACCGAAGGTGCCGGCCCAGGGCGGGCGGGTGAGGGCCAGGGAGCGAGGCAGCCAGGCAGGTGTGACCTGCAGGGGCCCTGGCTGCCAAGCCCGGACACACTGAGGGTGGACACCTACAGGGGTGCTCACTGAGCACAAGAACTTCACTGGAAAGGCCACGGGCGACACACACCTGTGAGAATCCCCCGGAGAAAGAGTGTTTAAAGTCCTCCTCTATCTTTGAAATGCAATCGTCCCATTAGGAAATGTCTCAGTGTTGAGCATTTTTCATTTCCGGGGAGAAGGAATTCTGCCCGGCTGCCTTGTCCCCCTGGGAATGAGCGCCTTCCAGGTTCCTCACCCAGCCCCTCGGTGGCTGCTCAGAAGCCAGCGGCCCCGCCCCAGCTCTGCTGTGTGAGGCTTCATCCACGGATGAAGCTGGAGATGTAGGTGGCGAAGCGTAGTGCTGCCCATGAGGGCAGGAAGGGTGCCTGGTGATCCTAGGAGGTGCGCCAGGTTTTCGACCCATTTCAGGAAGACGGACCAGTCACAGGGCAGGGGCGTGTGAAAGGGGGCGAGACAGCGCAGAGGGAGCCGACGCAGTGTCCACCCTCGAAGTCGCCACGTCCGTGGGGCACAGCAGACTGACCAGGAAGGAGTGTGTATCCCGACACCAGAAAGGTGAGGAGGACTTGGCCAGAGGGAGGATGTGGGGTGGGGACAGCGTCTGGGCAGCTGGCCCACGAAGGCGAAGCCAGAGGCTGGGGAGAGCATGGGCTGGGAGGAGCCTGGAGATTCGGGGCAAGAGCTGGGACAGGCGGGGCCTGTCAGCGGGCTGGGGCTGGATTTTACGCCCAGGACAGTGGGGAGCCCCCCTCCCGCATCCAGCCTGGCCCACGGCTGTCTGCTTCTCTTTCACCTTTCCTCACTTTCTCTGTCCTGTTCCTCCCTCCTTCCTCCTGGGCAGGGAGCCGAGAACTGGCAGCCTCCTCCGCTGCTGGCCGAGCAGCAGCAAAAAGGAGGGCAGTGGGGTGGGCATGGGCGGCCGGCTCTGCTGTCCCCAGAAGGGCCCCACCTGGCTGGTGGGCTAAGGAAAGCCCTCGATGTGAGACCGGCCAGCCTCCGGTGGGAGACCTGGGGATGGGGCCTGTGTAGGGCCTGTCGTGGTGTCCCAGGGCCTCCCTGAGCACAGATCCACCTGATGGCTGTCCTTCAGAGCTGCCTAGCAGACTCTCCCCTTTCATTTCTCTGGTAGCTTCAGTGATTGGATCAGCAATGGAAATGTGACCCAAACTGGGCCAATCATTAGTCCAAGACTGAGGCTCTGAGCTGCTGCCTAAATGAATGAATGAGGAGGTCCCAACTGGCCAAGATGCCCGTCTCTGAGTGTGACAGGCAGAAGCATGACCCCCAAAGATGTGCATGTCCTGACCCCTAGAACCTGCGAATGTCACCTTAAATGGCAAAAGGGACTTCGCAGATGTGATTACCTTTAGGATCTTGTAACGGGGACATTGTCCTGGGTTATCTGGCCGGGCCCCGTGTATTCACAGGGTCTTTATAAGAGGGAGGTGGGAGGGTCGGAGAGAGAAGAGATGTGAGGCCGGAAGCAGAGGTGTGAGTGATGCCGCCGGTGTCTGAAGAGCCAGGCACCAAGGACGCAGTGGCCTCTGGAAGATGCCACAGCAAGGAAACGGATTCTCCCCTGGCACCGCCAGCAGGAACCCACCCAGTTTACACCTTCGTTTTGGTCCAGTGAGACCCGTCTCAGGCGGCTGCCTCCAGGCCTGTACGGGAGTAAATCTGAACACCGTAAGCCACTGGCCTTAGTAATCGGTCAGAGCAGCAAAGGAAACAAGGACTGTGGGAGCCCCTTCATTGCAGAGTAACGACACGCGCCCCTCGTCAGAGAGCTGGGGCTTGCACCACTTGCAGGGTTCTGGGGGGATGCCTTCTTCCTGTTTAACACACAGGAAGTGCGTCCTGATCGTTTGTATGTTTGCACACACCTGTGTAATCTCCGCCCGCATCTAACACAGACCATTTCTAGCCTCACAGTTGGCCATTAACACTCCCCTCACCCCCCAAAAGGTACCCTCTGTCCTGATGGATGTCTGTGACCACCAGGCACTTTTGCCTGTGCTCCTGGGTCCTGCCATCCGTGGAATTTTACTCTTTTGTGTCTGGCTCCCTGCACTTGGAGAGGCCTCCTGTTGCTGCGTGTGTCACTCATTGGTGCCGGCAGTATTGCGTTGTACGGATGAATCACATTCTCCTGTTGATGTGCGTTTGGGTTGTTTTCAGTTGGGGCTGTTACGGATGACACTGCTGCACACATTCGCCTGCACGTCTTTGTCTACAGACGCGCTCATTTCCAGCAGGAAGACCCTCCGCGTGAAATTGCTGTGTCGTAGGGTCACTGTATGTTTGTCGTAATTCTTTCTTGGATTAATCTCTCACTGGTTGCATTTCATCGTGAAGAAGTTCCATTTTCTTCCAAAAAAACTCTAGTCAGGGAGTCTTCTTCGTGGGCGTGAGACCCCTGAGTGCTCTCGCAGCTTCCTGCTGTGTTGGTGTGACGTCTGGACTGTTCGCAATGCTTCCAGAGCTTTGTGGGAGCTGTTCGCTGCGTTCTGCGCCGTGTGCTGCTGCGGAGATGGCTGAGGTCAGCGTGCCATGCCCTGGTTTTCCGTGACTTGTTGTCTGACTCGGTGTTTAAAGTCCTCCTCTATCTTTGAAATGCAATCGTCCCATTAGGAAATGTCTCAGTGTTGAGCATTTTTCATAAAATTCTCTTGGAATATAATGAGAGTTTTTTAATGTAATTTATAAGAGGGTTTTCTTCATTTCAGGGAAGCTTTTCTGCTTCGTGTTTTTGGATCCATGGTCCTCGCCGGCTCTGTAATTCAGGGACACCTCACGCCCTTCATTGGCGGCCTTAGCTTTGCTCAGCTTTAATTCTTTGCCTCTTTCAGGTTTAGTACTCATTTTATCTCCAGCCTTTTTTCTCTGTTAAATAATCGGATTTCCAACTGTAGCTGCTGTGTTCTCTGTCACTTAAAATTTTATTTCTTAGTAATGCAGTGATGTTATTTTTGTTTTTAATCTGTTTTCTTAGGCCAGTTTATAAAAATATTAAATAGGATTTTTTTTGTTTTCATCATTTTGTCTTTGAGCATTTGTTTAATTGAATGAATAATTTTAACTAACGTTTTCTATAGAGTGAAGCAAATGGGAGAAATTATCTTCTGTTTCTGGAGACACGTTTTCTTCATAATTGGGCTTTTATTTTTGTATACCTCTTCCTTCCTTTCCTATTTTGTTCTTCCTTCCCCCCACTCCCTTCCCTCCCTCCTCTCCTCCCTTCCTCCCTTCCTTCCTTTCTTCCTTCCTCTTCCCTCTCTTTCCCCATCCCTCCCTCTACCTCTACCCTCTCCCTGTTGTAAGTTTCCTTACTCCAAAGTCTGCTCTGTCTGAATTAAAATAACTACATCTTCCTTGGCTCAGTGGTTAGAGCATCAGCCTGTGCACTGAAGGATCATGGGTTCAATTCCTGGTCAAGGGCATGTACCTGGGTTGCAGGTTTGACCCCTGGCCCCGTCAGGCCACATGCGGGAGGCAACCAATCAATGTGTCTCTCTCACATCAATGTTTCTCTCTCTCTCTCCTCTCTCCCTTTCTTTCTCCCCCTCCTTCCCCTTCCCTGCCATTCTCTCTGAAAATCAATGGAAAAAAATATCCTCAGGTGAGGTTTAACAACAACAACAACAAAATAATAGCTACATCTGCCTTCTTTTGATTATTGTTAGCATGGTATATCTTTCTCCACTTCTTATTTTTAATCTGTCTGTGTATTTGTATTTAAAGCATCCTTCTTATAGACAACATATAGTTGGGTCTTATCTATGCTGTCAGTCTCGGTCTTTTAATTGGTAAATTTAGACTATTGATGTTTAAAGTGATTATTGATTTGGTTAAATTAGTATCTACCATATATTACTATTTCTATTCATTGCACTTATTATTTTTGTCTTCTCCTTTTCTGCCTTCTCTGGTTTTAATTGATCATTTTGCTTTATGGCTTCATTTCTCTCTTTTCTTAGCACATCAATTTTGCTTTACAATTTTTTAGTGGTTTTCTTAGAGTTTGTAATAATACATTTAAAACTAATCAAAGTCGCTGTCAACTAACACTATACTATTTCATGGGTAGTGAAGGTACCTGACTATAGAGTATTTTCAATCCAATTCCTCCTTCCATTGCTTATAACATTGCTGTCATTCATTGTCTTATAAAAACCCAATGCACTTTGGCTATTACTATTTTGAACAAAGTTATCTATTAGATCACTTATAAATAAGAAAAACAAATCATTTTATTTTACCCCAATTTATTCTTCCTCTAATATGCTTCCTTTATGTTCATCTGAATATTCCTTTTCTTTGAAGAACCTGTTAAAACAGTTCTTACAAGGCAGGTCTACTGGTGTTAAATGCCCTCAGCTTTTGTTTGTTCAAGAAAATCTTTCTTTTTCCTTCAAATTTGAAGGATAATGTCACTGGACACAGAATTCTAGGTTGATGTTTTTTTCTTTCAACACGTTAAATATTTCACCCAAATCTTTTCTTACTTGATGATTTCTGAAGAGAAGCTGATGTAATTCTTATCCTTGTTTCTCTGTAGGCAACACATTCCCTCTCCACCAGCTTCTTCCAAGATGTTCTCTTTGTCTTTGGTTTTCTGCTGTTTGAATATGATATGCTTTGGTGTAGATTTTTTAGTATTTTTCCTACTTGGTGTCCTTTGAGTTTTCTGGTATTTGGCATTAATTGTGGAAAATAGGAGCCACATTGTTACTCCTAGTGCACTGATTTGCTCTCTCAGCCATGCCCAGTCTACTGATGAGCTTGTCAAAGGGCGTTCTTGCTTTCTGTTATGGTGTTGTTCCCCGCCACCCTCTGTGCCACGCCCCCTCCCTTCGCGACACACACACACATACACACACAGCATTTCCTTTTGATTCTTTCTTAGAGTTTCCATCTCTTTGCTTACATTATCCAACTGTTCTTGCATGTGGTCCACTTTCCCCATTAGCATCCTTAACATATAATCATAATTATTTTAAGTTCCTGGTCTGATAATTCAAAAACCTCTGTCATATCCAAGTCTGCTTCTGATGCCTGCTTTCTGTTCTCTTTTTTTCCTTGCCATTTAGTCTGCCTTCCTTGTAACCTTTTGTCGAAAGCTGGGCATGTTGTGTTGGGGAACTGGGACTGAGGTAAGTGCACGTTGGTGTGAGGACCTCGTCAGCCTGGCTCAGAGCTTCACTGTGGCTGAGGCTTCCAAGTCCTCGAGCGTCTGTTTTTGTCTTCCCTGGTGTCTTTGGGTTTCCCTGGAAATTCCCTCTTAAATCGAGTCTGTGTCTTGCACTCTCTTGGTTGTAATCTACTGTTATCATTCTGGAGCCCTGTTGCTGTGATGGTAAGGCAATGGGGAGAGAAAGGCTTTTATAATCTCACATTTAAATCTTTTCAGTGGGCCACATCCCCTGGGATGTGACATTCGGAGGAGTTTCGTAGTCTCTTTTCCTTTCCCCTGAAGGGAGACGGAAAGCTCGGAGGGGCTCCAGCTGTCTGGCTGCCCTTGCTTGGGTCAGAGGAGGCCCTGGTAAGGTACTGCCCTTCGAGCGCAGGCCTTTGTTAAGAAGAGCAGCTGTTGGGGAGTATATTTCACAAAGGGCACTGTCCCTCCTCCTGCTGGAAGCACAGGTGGGGCTCCTGAGGGGAAACTCCTGACAGTGTGGCCCCCCCCCCCCGAGACGGGGCACCCTGAAGTTCTCATCGTAAGCTAGTTCCCACTCAGCCTTCAGCAGTGACTCAGCCACTGCCCGGAGGTTCCGCCTGCTCCCGGCTCCAGAAGCTTCTCCTCTCGGGAAGCTGTGACTCCACATCCCTGCACCTGCCAGCTGTTTCCCGGCCACTGGGGTGGCCGTCTGCCCTGTGACCTCGTTCTCTGAGGATCTAAGAAGAGATGTTGATATTCGGTTAAGACACCCCCAAGCTACACGAGTTGGAGCAGAAACTGGACGTCTACTGAATGCACTTTAAAATCAAACTGCAATGTATTTTATTACCAGTTACTTAAAGCCTCTTGAAACACGCAGATCAAAGGGACGAATTATTTCTTGCATAAGCTATCTGCATAATTATCTCAATTACCCCCATAACCTGCTGCATGTGGATGCGTGGGACCTGAGGTCAGCCTCAGAACCAGACCAGCACTCCCCCAGCTCATATGCAGGGGATGCTAATGGGCAGGGGTAGGATTGTGGGGGTAGCTCATCCCAGGGAGCAGTTTGCACAGGGTCCTGACCAGGGCGGGGACTAGGGTGAGGCACCCAGGTTCAGTTAGGGAGGTCTCGCTCCCAGGCACCGACCCTGCACCCGCAGAGCCCTGAGGTGACACCCCCAGGTTTTGCAGCCTGGGTGCCTGGCTTCATCACCCTAGTCCCAGCCTTGGTTATGAACACAAGCTCTGCACTCTTCCCCACCTAAGTGACTGTGGGTGAAATAGTAACCTCTTTGTGCCTCAGCTTCCTCACTTGTAAGGAGGAGATAAAGCTGGTAGGGCTATTGTGAGGTATAAATGAATTAACGTGGACAGAAACATTTAGTTGGGAGCCTGGCAGCTTCAGACTGAATGTCTGTGTCTCCCATATCATTGTGTTGGAACCCTAACTCCCAATGTGATGAACTGGGGGAGGGGGGCCTTTGGGAGGTAATTAAGTCATAATTAAGTCATGGGGGTGGAGCCTTCATGAAGAGGATTAGTGCCATTAAAAAAATTATTATTTTCTTTATTTAAAATTTTTTTCATCACCATTTATCCCCACCATACCCTCTTTCACCTCTCCCCCCTCCCCCCAGGATTGTGGTCTTTTAAAAAAGACCCTTGAAAGGTCCTACTACAGGCGAGGACATAGTGAAAAGATGCTCATGATGGACACTAGGTCTGCTGGCGCCCTGATGTGGGCATTCAGTCTCCAAGGCTGTGAGAAGTTAATGACTTGTTCCTAAGCCACGCGGTCTGTGTATCTGTTACAGCAGCCAAATGGCCTGAGACACTGACGAACAGAAAGACCTCAGACACGTCCCTTCCTTTTGCTCCCCTCTCCGGATTCCTGTAGCAGAAGCTGCTGGACCACTAGGTCCCTTAGGCGCCGTCAACCCATCTCGCTGCCTCCCACTCTCCACTAAGCGCCTGCTGGCTCTTTCCTGCACCGTGGGTTGCCCAGCCCACGTGCAGGGGCAACCAGGAAGCGCCCATGGCAGCCCTCCTCCTAGTGAGCACAGCAGTCAGTGGGTGGAGACCCCGGCTACCCAGCTTCGGCAGGTCATTTAAGATGTCTTCCAGGATTGATTGGAGGAAATCGGCTCATACTTCAGCTTTATCATCCTTTCTCCCCACCCCTGCTTCCTGCAGCCGCTGCCCTATGAGCCACCCGCACCCTCACCCTGTCTCAGGGCCTGCACTGTGGGAGCCCCAATGAGGCCATTGGTCAGCAGAGGTTGTCCTCTCTGGAAACGCCCGTTTCCCAGGACATCTGTCCAGGATGCACTCGTGGTGATGGTCCGTTCAGTCAGCCAATAGCACAGACCGTGCACCTGCTGTGTCCTCAGGCTCCGCTGAGGCTGGGGCTGTCGCCGTGGGCGTCAGGTCTCCTCTGTGCCCAAGGCGAGAGAGGAGGAGGCTGGTCAATGAGGAAGGGCGTGACTTCTGGACGCTGCCTGCAGGGGCTGGACCGGGCTCCACCCCAGATAGTCATGAGACCTCCAGCAGGTGAGGGATGCGGCTGATGCTCAGGTTGCCCATCTGTGAAATGGGCAGATGGCCCGGGGACTCAGGGCTTCAGTTAGCCTAAGACACCATGATGCCCGGGAAGGCCCGTGCTCATTTGCTTGCTCTGTGTCTGGCTGGAAGAAAAGAAAAAGAGTTAAAGGGGCCTGAAGCAGCGACCGCTCATTTCGGGGATTGGAGGGAGCTGGGTGTACCCTGTCCCTTGATTTGGGGGCTAGTTATGTGGGCGAGTTCACTGAGGAAACCCATTGGGCCGTGCACCGTGATGGGCGCATAGTTCAGTGAACGAGTTACCGCACACGTAGCATAGAGTCTAACGAGGCCCGCCCCCTCGGCCTCCGGATTCCTGGATGAATTCTACTTTGTCTACATGGAAACAAAATTGCCTCCATGCCCCCTGCAACCAAGACCGCGCTCCCCTCAGGAGAGAAAATGATCACTGACTTGCAGAGGCTCCGCAAGACGCTTCCTGATCCTGCCTCTCGCGACTCTGGGACCAGGCTGTCCTGCAAGTCCACCGAGTCCACACTTTGCCCCAAAGACACTCGGCTTCTCCTTGATGGTGTGGCAGAAAGGAGGGCCCGGGACAGCTTATGCGGAAACTCCAGAAGGGACTGAGGAATCTGACTACATGCCAAGCGGCTGCAATGCTGACAGTTCACTGATGAAGGAAAAAATAGATGGAACAAAATCCATCTTCTTAGCCCTTAAGAAATCTGACTGGTGAGGGAGGTTTCAGGGGAACAAAGTGGAAAATTTTCCTCTGACTTTTCCTTTCTCGGTGGAACATTGGCCTATGTTGCTGGTTCCCTTTCTCGCTTCCTGTCCCACCATTTCTGTCTAGTCCTCTCTCTCTAGTCCTCTCTCTCTAGTTCTCTCTCTCTCTCTCTCTCTCTCTCCCCCCCCCCCAACAATTTCTGATTCCTCAGCCACACTTGCTCACCTGAGTCCTGTCTGCCACCCCCTGCACTGCTTCTGAGACCTCCCGACTTCCCCATCAGCTCCTCTGTCACTAAGCTGGCAGCCCTCGCCGTGCACTCCCGATTCTGGCTCCATGCTACGTGCGCTGTGAGTCGTACCTAAAAATGCTCTGAGAGCTGTCACAGCCCTGGGGGACCAGCCGTCTGCACCCAGAGAACCCTCCTTCTGGGCTCTAAGCGTTCCTTCTGCCAACATATCGCCCTGCCCGGAGATTCCAGGTCTTCCCGACACTCGGGTGGAACGGACCGCTGGGCGCCTGTCTAGCTCACCCCGGCTGCCGGCTTCCTGTGCTCCCGACTTCACTGAGCCCCAGAGCACTTTCCACACTGAGTCAGGACGAAGGCCCTCACACCCTGCAGATGCCACGTGCCCCCTGCCCAGCGCCCACACTGATGTTTGTGAAGACCTGGTCCCTGGGTCTCTGAGGTTTGCCATTGGACAGCCCCGCCCTCCCTGTGTGGCTCAGCATCCTGGCAGGACGAAGCCCAGCAAAGTGTTTACTGAAGTCCGTGGCTTTGGGCACCACTCTCTCTGGGACAGGCCAGCCTCTGGGCTCCTTGAAAATCCAAGGCTGAAAAGTCCAAACGCATGAAACCCTCAGCTTGGAGGGCTGGGGCCCAGGCGAAGGCACAGGGCTCCGGGCAGTGAGGGGGTTAAGGCTGCTGGGCAGAGAGGGTCAGAGAAGCCAGGCAGCCCCCCTCCATTGCCCCACTTCCAGCCCAGGACTGTCCCCCCGAGACACAGAACCCCCTCCCCCCAAGTTCCAGGTCAGCAGAGCAAGGGGTTAGGAACGAAGGCCTGGAGCCGGGACATTGGCCAGAAACTGCCCTTCCCTGGGGGCCACGGTGGGAAGGAATGAGAGCGTCTGGAAGCACTTGACCAGCTCAGTCCACGTGCATAAGGTGAGGGCGACTGGAGCTCCATTGTACTCAGTCCTGGGAGCCTGCCTTCCAGGGCCCCCAACCTGCAGAGGAGCCGTGCACCCTCCTCCCAGGGCCTCCTCCCAGGGCCTCCTCCCAGGGCCAGGCTGGGAAGCAGCTTCCCTTGGGTCCTGAGCTCTGGGACCCCTTTGCTGAGGACAGTGGTTCCCTCTCGCCCCATAGGACAGCCCCTCCCCGGGGCCCCAGGACCGGGATCATGCTGCCCCAGACAAAGCCAGGGTACAGACTGCACTGCCTGCTCCTGACCAGTGCGTGGCTGTTCTCTGACTTCTCTGCTCAGGGTACAGTTAAGCCGAGCTGAGTCTGGGAGGCGGGCAGGGGACCCGTGGGCGGGACCCCGGGAAGCTGGCAGTGTGGCCGGTCCAGGACACTCCAAAGGCAGGCACTGGCGGCTTTCATGTCCGAGGCCGGGAGTCAGTGCCCCGGAGCCCGGGGGGTGCAGCTCAGCTGGGAGCAGCCCCTCTGTGTCTCTGCATGCCCCCCATCCCTCTCTACCCCGCACCCCCCAGCCTCCTGGGCTCAGGCTGTAGTTTCAGGAGAGGGACGCTCACCCAGGCAGGCCCCTGACGCAGACCGACTAACCTCGCTGCGTGTTTTGCTTGGGTTGGGCTTATGACTGTGTGGGATCCGGCCGTGTTTGTGCCCCAAATGAAACCCGAGCGGCACGGTTCCTTTTTCCCACGGATCCTTCTGGACATTTCCAAGGTCAGTTCCCGCCCCGGGGTGTGTGGGTTCGGAACTGCGTGGTTACACGGACTCATCTGACCTTGGGCAGCCTCCGCTGACTCCGGCTGGGAAGTGGGGCTGGAGGAGCCTTCTGGGGGGGCTGCTGGGAAGGGGGTGCTTTCACACTAAGGATGCTCTTCAGACAAACCTGCTGCAACCGAGGGGCTCCCGGGAGGTGGATTGGGCGGGGAAATTCCACGCCTGTCTGAGTAGCCTCCATTCAAGGCTGGCCCCTGAGGAGACACCTACTTCGAGGGCCACCCACTGTGGACCCCACCCAGCTCCGTTGCGCGCCCGCCCTGCTCAGGGCTCGTCTCAAGACCCAGGCAAGCTCTTCCTGGCCTCGTTGCTCCGCTGTGTGACTTTGAGCCTCATCAAACCTCTCTGCCTTAGTTTTTGTGTCATACAAAGAGGATTCTAAACTAATCTACTGTAAGGGGTTGTTTGGATTAACAAGTGTATTAATACATGCCCAGGGCTTAGCACAGTCCCGGCCATAGCATAAAACAGCCAGTAACTGGGGTCAATGTCGTTGTTCTTAAAATAAGGTCCATATTTTATGCCCCCGAGCCTCGTCCCTTCCCCCCTCCCTCCCTTCCCCAGGACGGGCCCCTGCCTGGCTGAGCTGCCTGGGAGCCCTCTGCAAACCTTCCCGGGGACACCTGCTCGTCCATCAGGTCCTGGGCCCATTTCTGCCTCCAGTGTTTCAGGAAGGGGGGCTTCTAGCAACTAAAACTATTGTCACCCCCCAATCCCAACCGCCGCTGGGCCGAACACCGAGACGCGGTTTCTGCAAAACCACGTTACAAAATGAGAGCAGTCGAGCGCTCCGCGTGTAGGAGTAATTACCATCCCAGGTTCTCTGAACATTCTTCTCACTGGATCTTTTTGTGTCGCTGTCTCAGAATAGACACGCTTGTGGGCTTTCCTGGGCCCAAAATAGTTGTGCGATAGGAGTTGCAATCGACATCTGAGTTTGAATTATAACAACTTGAGTACAACTTGTGATTGGACGAGTCTCAGCAGCCAAATGTGGCTCCTTCTGCAAATACCGCTTCCTTTTATGGAAGAAGAAAGTTCCTGCCGAGGGCTGTGCCTCCGTGTGGGTCTTTAGCAGCCGGCGCGGCCTGGGCATGGAGCAGGCGTCTTGCTGGGTCAAGGCCTCTGAGGAGGACAGAGTGCCCGCTGCCAGGCTGGGCCAGAAGGCGTGGCAGGTCTCTCTCTGCCTCAGTCAGGGCCTCTTGCAATCTGGGCTTATGCTCTGGTCTAGGCCGTGTAGCGCAGCAGGTAAGGGTCTCGGCCGTGAGGCCAGGGGGGTGGCGTAGGAACCCTGCCTCCTCCACTCTGACCATCCTAACTTTGGGTAATTTACTCCACTTCCGGTGCCTCAGTTTCCTCTTCTGTCCAGGGGATACGCCCCTGCACACCTCCCAGGGTGGCTGTGAAGATTAAATGAGCTGAGACGTGTGTGGGTCTTAGGACCGTGACTGACATGGGGTGAGTGTTGCTCATTTTGATTGCTAGGCACACAGTAGGTGCACAATAAATGTCTGAGGACCCAAACCGTACCGGAAGTCACTGGTCCTCCTACTTCACCACTTCACCTCAAAAGACACACGGAGTCTCCGATGGGGCATGTTCCCCGGGGCGTGAGGCGGCGGCCACAAATGACTCAGGAGGAGCCGGGGGTGGAGATGGCACCGGTGCCCCACCAGCCACAGGGAAAAGGGGCATTTCTGTCCAGGACTCTGCATTCCCCTCCTTCAAAAATGCACTTAAAAGGCCCAAAAAAGAAAAGTTGGCCCTCACCCCGAGCCCTGGCCCTGGCCCAGGGCGCCGCGTTTCAATAGCCTGAATTCCTTCTAGAAGCCTGACTCCTTGGAGCGGCGGGGCTGTGGGCAGGAGTCACCGTGGGGCCTGTGTCTCTGCCAGCGTCCCAGGTGAAACCCAACCACGCAGGGGAAAGATAATGCACTTCACTTCATATTTTAAAACAATATTTTCTTGGTTTGACTGAGACTGTCTAGTCGGGGCTCCCCTCCCACACGCCCTGTGCAGACAGGGCGGAGGCTGTGTGAGTTCACTGAGTGTGAAGCGCGGCTGAAGCTACCTCGGCCGAGGGGCTCGAGGAGGGCTGGCTGGGGGGTGGGCCCTGAGCCGGGCTGTGCGGCGCCCGACCCCATGCCTGTCCCCTCGGGTTGTCCCGGTGCGCTGATGCCGCGGGTCTCTGCACCTCCACGTCTCATACTCCCAGGAGAACGCAGTCACACTTCACAGCCAGGGAGCTCTCAGACACGGAGCCTTTTTCTCTCCAAGGAGATGCAAGGAAAGGGGAGAGGTGAAGAGGCCGCTGGGCACAAGCAGCCTGGGCGGCAGTATGCCCGTGGCTGCGGTCTCCTCTCGGCAGGTGGTCGCTGGATCGAAGGAAGGTAAGACCTCCTGCACTTGGGGCTTCCCTCCTGCGCTTCGAGTGAGCCTGCAGCCCGGGGACAGTTCCATTGTGATTGCCTCCCAGGCCTCTGAGTTCAGGTGAAGCAGGAACAAATGCGGAATTTTAAAAAGTGCTCACAGTCCCCTACCGCCGGGGAAAGGACTTTCACAGTCCAGTGTCGTCCCCTTCGCCTCCCTGTCACTGCTCAGTGCTCATAACAGCGGCCAACGGCAGGGCCACCTTTTTGTCCAGTTTCTCTGCACATGGAGCTGAGTGTCTTAGCTGAATTTAATCAGGATTTACTAGTAAACAGCAAACCGCAGAGGCTCCGAAGGCAGGGGCCGCTTTGAGACCCAGGCTCCAGGCATTCCAGGCTGAGTCCGATGGCCGCTATAGTTCGCCCAGAGGACAGACAGGCTACAAACAGCACCTTCTCCCCCTAATACTCTTTTTCATTAGTTGAGGCATAATTTACATACAATTAGATGTGCACATTTTAATCTTCACCTTGATGATTTTTGACAAATTTCTACTCCTCATAATCACTATCAATCATGACCTAGATTCTAGAACATGCCCAAAACTCTAGAATATTCTGAGCATCATCTTAACAAGAGAACCCATTTTACAAATGAAACACACACAAAAATGAATGCAAACCTCTTGTTTATTTGTGAATTTAGGTAGCTTTTCAGCTGACTCCTTGTCCCAGAGACTGTCATGGTGTCTCCTTTCCTGAGGAGGACTTGCTGGCCCTAGTAGACCACAAGCCTTCACTGCAGACCTGCTGCAGCACCCTGAAGCCAGAACAGCTACAGCCTGCTCGGACGCCGCCATGGCTCCCCACCCTATTCTGAAGCCTCCTCTCTGATTTTGAAGGGCTGGTAACACGCGGAGTCCTCCAGCCTGCAATGACAGCTGGCTGGCCCCAAAGCAGGCTTGGTCGAAGGGCAGGTGATAGGACTGGGGTGCCAGCAAGTGCAATAGGAAGGTGATCCCTTTCCCATCCTCACCCCAAATCCCAAACATGCTTCCTCACTAAATGCCACTCCCAGGCCACCCGCTGAGAAGGAGTCTGAACCAAGGAGGTGCAACATCAGAGTGTCCTCAGAGCTCCCGGGTCACTGGCGGGCTCTCCGGTGCCTTTGAGACTCTGTGCCTAGAAAACTCCTACACACCCCTCAACAACCCAGCCTGAATGTTACCTCCTCTGCAAAACCTTCTCCCTAGTTCCTCAGTCAACCCTCTGACATTCCTTAGTTTTATGTGCTTATTTTTTAAAAAATGAAGTTTATTTCTTTAATTTTACCTTTGGACCTCAGGTCCAGAGATTTGAATGAATCTATCTTCTGGGCTCAAAACTCCAGATCTTTCCTGGTCCCTGGAAAGCCCCTGCTTGTTTCTTTTATTCTCTTACTTGCTCCCTCTCTACCTCCATACCCTCCCCCCTCATATCCCCCGCCCCCGGGCTCCCCCTCCCTGCACAGCCCCACCCTGGACTGGATGTGGAGCCTTCAACTGCGTGTGTCCTCCCATGAGAAAAACCCAGAGAACACAGAGTTACATAGAACGAGTGCCCTTTCGACGTCCTTCCCTCCCTGCACCCGGCCCCCACCCCGTGGAGCTGTGCTTTTATCACCGAAACTCCTGCTGCCGTCTTTGGGGCCCCAGGGAGTGGGAGGCTCGGAGGCAAGAGGACTGTGCTGTGGTTCCAGATGTTTCTCGTCTCCCACATCTGGGTCTTTCTCTTTGCACATAACAATTGTCAGGTTTTACTATTGTCACGTTCCAACGAGACCAGCCAGCAGCCCTCAGCTCCATGTCGCCCCATCACACAGCCAGCTCCGGAGTCTCCTGCTTCATGACCGGGTGGCGAGCCAAGAAGGGGGCTGGAGGGCATTTGAATGATCAAGACATGGTTGAAATCAAAGCCGTTATTGAAGCCAGGATCGACCACGGTCTCTCACCAACTCTTGGTCAAAGCGAGTTTTCAAGAAGAAGCTCTGTCTTAAATTATTTCTATGGATTGTTCCAGTATTTTAAACTTGAAGTGAATATTTAGACTGTAATTCACAGAAACCTCCCTCTTTGGGGGGAAAAGAAAACTGGTTTTCATGTTACAGTTTTTGTCTTTGTCAGCATTTCTAGCGGCAAGAATGACAAACTGTGCTTGGGAAACGCCAGCGCCCACAGCTGTGTTTTATTATTGAATATTTCTGGTGGCGAGGTTGGCGGCCGCTCTGTTTATAGTGCTCATAAGATTTTATGCACGACTCTGCGAGGCCCTGGGTCTGAGCCTCCAGATAATTCATCCCATCCCCTTTATTCCTGGTCCCTTTCTTTCCAATTTTCCAACGGCAAGTTGAGCAGAGTCAGAAAATGGAATCTGACGGCGGCATGCTGCAGACCCTGCCGCCCGCCCGCCCACCCGCCCGCCCGCCGCCCCAGGTCACCCCCTTGGTCCACGAGGGTGCCAGTGACGCGAGGTGCCACTTCTCCACTGAGCTACTTGTCCCCAAGGTCAAGCAGACCAGGTCCAGATTCTGCCTCCACACAGGCCTCTTGGGAGCCACCCACCTCCCTGCCCTCAGCCCATGGGGTCCTGCTGCAGACTTTCTGGGGGGCTCCGTGCTCACAGACAGAGGGGAGCTGCATTTCATCTTTCAAAACGTTCTGTTTCTCCTAAAGTCAGCCGGCCCGTCTCCGAGCGTTAAGCCTGGCTCTGGAGGTACGAATGGGGCCTCAGCCTCTTGAATGGTCTTTTTTCCTTTATTCTTCATGAACATGAAACAAACAAACCACAAGAAGAGAGGCCTGGCTCACTGGGAACGCCCGAGACCAGTGGTTTTAACCTTTCCCATCTCATGGCACATAAACTAATTACTGAAATTCTGTAGCAAACCAAAAAATGTTATATTTTTTGCCAATCTGCCAAAAAAAATAGGTATAATTTTGATTCATTCACATTGGATGGCTATTGCTGTGCTGGCTGCTGTCATTTTGTTATTTGACCATCTAAGAGGCCGGTGCCCCTGAGAGAGCCAGCTATTGCGTGGCTTAAAAGTTCTGTGGCTCACCCGTTAAAAATCTCTGCCTGAGGCCGGAGGTGTACTACTTTGTCCTTGGACATCGGCCATAGCTCCTGAGCGGGGACAGAACTGAGGTCCACATGTGGGCGGTGATCTCCCTGCCCCCTAAGAAAAGATCGTTTCCAGCCCCCCTTACACACCCGCTGAAAGTCCAGACTCTCTGCTCGGCGCCTGCGAATCTGTGGGGGGAGCCGATCCATCACAGTCTCTCTGGTCCTCCCCGTCATGAGTTCCGGCCATAGGCCCTCAGCATCGGTCTCCAGGCTTCACCGTGCTGTTCAGCTGAGGGGTTTGGCCTCTCCTGTTTCCACCCAAAGCCATTGCTCACAAGACATGTGAGGGCAGGAGGGTGTGCTGGGGACTGGGGAAGTCGGGAGCATTCACATCCCAAATGAACAGACAACGTTTACTCTCCATTTATTTTTCTGAAAGTTCTCGGCCGTGTCTGCTACAGGGGCTGCCCACCCCCAGGCGAGAGCCAGGACGCCCCCAGCTGTTCATTCACTCTTTGATTTGTTCCCTTTCTGTTTATCCAGCGCTACTCTGCGCCTGATAACTCAGGGAGCGCGGAGACCCCGCCAGCTGCTGGGTGGGGTGTGCAGCGGACGTGGGGTGAAGGTTAGAAGTGGCTGGGCTCGCCAAGAATGACAGCACGCTCTGGCGACCTGGATCAGTCCTCTGTGACCCAGCCTCGGAGGAGCTGATGGTCAGGCCGGGCCTGCAGGACAGCCAGGGCTGGTGGGTGTGCTCCTTGGGGGGCGGGGAGTGCGTGTTCTAACCCTCCTCAAGGTCCCTGGGAGGGCACCAGTTCACCATCAAGAGAAGCTCGGGGAGGGAGGGAGGGAGAGAGGGGGAGAGGATTCCGTGGGGACACGGGGTCCTATGCCAGGCGGCTGAAGGCCATTGTCCCAGGCTCTGCCCCTCAGGGACCCCCTCCCATGGCTCCTTCCCCTCCCATCACACTCCCCGCATGGTCTTCCCTCGGGCTCCTGCTGCCGTGGGCACCTGGCCTCTCGGGGTGCCAGGACCCTCAGCCCGGCTCGCTCTCCCTCGGCGTCCTCTCAGAATATTCTGGTTCAGAGTTCCATGGCCCCGATCTAACTCACCTGCCTCTTCATCCTGGATTTGCCTAAATGCTGGGCTGTTGGTCCGCCAAGGACCCGGAGCTTCACCCGGTGGCTGGGGCTCCCGGTGGCACGTTCCTTGTGGGGCTGTGGGGCAGTTTCTGGCATCCCCCCCAACTCCTTCTGCCGCCTGGCCCTTGGGGAGCCTTCCCCCATCCTTCCAGCTGGCCAGGGACACAAGCCCATGGTGGTCTCCATTTCAAGGGTCTGCCTGTTCCCACAGGGAAAGGGAGGGTGGTCACAAAGTCACTGTAGCTGTTTGGGGCCTCAGCATGTCCCCTCGGCCCATGCTGAGAGCGGTGCTGGACACCCCCTCACAAGGGTAGCCTGAGTCATTTCCTCCTGAAGGCGGAGCCCCCAGGCCCCCTCACTTCTGAGAAGCGGGCGAAGAGGTGTCAGTGCCTGGCATGTGCCCACAGGTGGCATCTAGGGAAGCATTTTGAGCCCAAGCAGCCCTCTCTCTCTCTCTCTCTCTCCTGTCCCGCCCTCCTCTCAGCCCTCCCTCCTGAAGGAGAGAAGTCATGGGCAGGTGGCAGAGTGTGTTCGCACAGAGCCGGGCAGGAGCGTGCGGTTGCGTGTGGACATTTCGAGGCTCCCCTCTGCTATGAAACAGGAAGGTGAACGTGCTGGGCTTGGTGAGGACCGCGGGGACAGCCAGCCCGGGGAGGCCCCGGCACTGTGACGCCTGCTTTACAAACGGGAACGCGGCTGCTGGAGGCCCAGGGCTGGTGAGTGGCCGCTGGAGTCTGCCCCAAACGCAGGGCCCTGTCTCTACCCTCCCTGCAGGACACAGCGGTAACCACACACCAGCAAACATTGGGCACCTACTGTGTGCACGCGCTCTAGCGTACTCAGTCCTCACAAGCCAGGCTGGCATCGTCATCTTCATTCCCCGGATGGAAAACGGAGGCTCACCCACGGCCACAGGAGGAGCAGGCGGCCGAGCTGGGGTTCGGTGTGCTGTCCGAGCTGGGGTTCCGTGTGCTGTCCTCCCGCTGCCGCTGCGAGGGGAGCACTGGTGGTCAGGTGAAGGCCCCGCCCTGCCTGCACCTTCCCCACTCCCCACGGAGGACCCGGCTCAGCCTCCACAAGACAGTCTCTGCATCACCAGGACATTCCGCTGAGATGAGGCTCCAGACGCCTTTTGCTCCATCCAGACGGCTGTTTGTTGGTGGTATAGCCTCCCTGCGTGCTCCTGCCGCCTTCGAGCGTGGTTTCTCTCCAGCCCCTGCCGAGGTCCCTCCCGCCCCCCGCACGACCCCCCCACCCCCGACTCCAGGCCGCAGAGGCTCCAGCTGCGCTCAGGCCACGCTGCAGATGCCGAACGCTGGGTGTTGGGCCTCTGCTTCCCCACCCTCCAGGGGAGACCCCGCCAGCCCTCCGCCTGGCCCCAGAGCTGACAGCCCAGAGGTCCCGGGCCCCCTGAATTACACACAGAAAAGAAGGTGCTACCCTAGCCCTCATTTCTGGATGTGACTTTTTTTAAGTGAAGTGGGTTGGCTCAGGGCTTCTTAGAGTCCCAGCCCCCACCCACTAGGTGCCAGTCAGCAGCAGCCACCCCAACATTTGTGATGGCCAAGTGCCCCCTAAGGGCAAAGCCACTGAGACTGAGAACGCTGCCCGGACCAGCGAAGGCGCACGCGGGGGACGGAGGCCCAGTGCTGATGCCCCATTCCATGTTCAAACGGCGCTGGACACCGGGGGTTAGCGTCCTGTCTTCCTCATTTCAAGAACTGGGCCGGCCACAGCACACTCATCTGAGGACCAGCTTTGGCCCTCCCTCCCACCCCCCATCATGGCTCGGCCCCTCGAGTCCTCGGTCTTTCTCTCAGCTTCCTTCTGGGAGCCGGGCCCATGCGGGAAGCCAGGCTCGCTCTTGTCGCTGGACGTGCCCAGGGGTTTCCCAAGAGTTCCGCACCCTGGGGGCCCCCCATGCTTGGGGGACCGGCTCCTGGCAGCCTCAGGGATGAGGCCCCAGGAGATCAGGGGCCGCCACAGTCTAACTCACTTTGGGCGGCTTCCCACTAAGCCCTTTATGCCTTAAAAAGAAACTGCGTTTGGTTGCACTGAGCCAACCAAGCCCCCAGTGAGTGAAATCCCAGCCCGGAGCCTGAGGCGACTGCGTTAGAAAGGGGAGCGAGGCTTGTCTCAGCCCCGGGACGGGCAGGAAGTGGGCCCAGTTCCCACCCGCACCCCTCACCTCGCCTTGGCTTCAGCGAGGATGTCCTGGGCAGCAGTGCTGAGCACCTACTGTATACCCTGCGCCATGCTCACAGGGGAGCCCACTGTAGTCCTAGCACAGGACATCACCACGGGTCCCCACATCCAGCCCCTCTTCCCCTGAGAACTGCCTGCCCCGCCTGCTGCCCCCACCCACCTGCCCGCCTGTGGTCTGCGTGGGCCCGTGGCCTGGCTGGAGGGAGGCCGGCAGGAGGAAGGGGGATGAGAGACCAGGAGCCTCTTCTATTTCCAACAGCCTCTCAGGCGGAGAAGGAGGCTCCTCGGTGGCCCCAGCCCCCCTGGCAGCCCCCCGTGCCCTTCTAGCCTGGGCGGGGGAGCTGCTGCTGCTAATCTGTGCCGCCCCTGTGCCCGGCGTTGGCTCTTCGGCCCTTCCATCCCCTGGGCCAGGCGTTCCGGCCTCCCAGTGCTGCTGGGTTATCTGGGCTCCACGTCTCGTCTGGACTCTGACCAGCACACCTTCTGCCCACCCCAGTGTCAAGTCCTTTGCAAAGTGCCTCAGGTGGTGGGAGGGGCGCCTCCAGCTGCCCCTCTTCCTCCTGTTTTCTCCGCCTCCTCAGTGACAGTCTGTGGTCTGGGAGCAGCGCCCCGTGTCCATCCTGAGGAAACCAGTGTCCAGGCCGATGGCGCTCAGGGGTCAGGAAGAGGCTGAGCCGCCAGCCACGCCGGGGCCCTCTCTGCTGACTCCTGTGATATTCTGTGTTTTCTAAGAGGTTTATGACAAACAAAAATTGGAATTAAAAGAAGATAACTAAAGCTTGCTCAAGTCCAGGGCTGTTCAATGGAAAGTTCTAGATGATGGGAATGTCCTTTCTGTCTGCCCTGTCCAGTACACTGGCCACTCACCACGTGTGACCTTCCACTGCCTGAAGTGTGGCCAGTGCAACCACGGAGCTGGATTTCAAAGTATGTTTCATTTCCCTTCACTAAGGACACGGTTGGCCAGCACAGGGAAGCACGGATCTGGACGCTGCCGCTTCCTGGACCCACGCGGCAGGCTACCAGCGACTGCTCCTGCTCCTGAGGCTTCCTCCCGGCATGCTCCACCTGCGTACAACGCCTCGTACAAAACTCCAACCATCATCACTCCGCATGATCCTTGTGCGCAGCCTCGTGTGATGGGCTGGGGAGCAGGCTGGAGGGTCCAGTGCCCTCGGGCTCTGGGCAGCGTGACTAACCTGGTGGCTTAGAGGACAGTCGGAAGCCCATCACTCCTCCCTGCCTTCCTCCCCCAACCCTTAGTGCAGCAACGTTAGTTCAAGGTCCTTCCAAATCCCTGAATGGCACAGGAGGGGGAATAGAGAGAGCACAACATGGAGTTTTTAATTTTTTATGTAAATAGATCTGCCCACTCAGCTGGCTGCAGAAGGCAAGACACCCCCCCGCCGCAGCCCTCTCCAATCCTGGTCCCCGGGCTCAGCGGAATGGGGGGACCGCAGGGAGCCATTGCTTCCCGATGAGTGGACAACTTTGGGGAGCAAGTCCCCAAATGCCAAGGCCTTCCCTCCCTTGTCAGTGTGGATCACTTCCTTCCTCTTTCCCCCCATTTATTAAGAACTAACACTCCCCCACCCCCGTCTCTCTTCTCACTCAGCCTCCAGCGAGATGACTAGATGCTGTTTGCTCATTTTTTCGGCCATTTAACCATTTCTGATAGAACCGGATCCCACCCACGGTGTGAGTGGGCAGGAAGGATCCAACCCAGAGGATGGGCCTCCACGAAGCCCCAGTGAGACCCCAGGTACTGGGACGCCCAGGAGTGACCGCAGCTTATTCCCCCCCCCCCCCCCCATCCATGTCATCTTCTTAGGAGAAAAGGCGATCGTGGTGGAGAGAAGTAGCACCTGGTCCAAGGTCCCACCATCCCCGAGCAGAAGGGCTGGGATCCTGGACTGTAGAAGATTCTGGAGGATTCTAGAGTCTGGGTTTGCTTTGTAGACCAAGCCCAGCACATCCTTCCAGGAGACGTAAATGCCAGCAGCCACAGGACTGGCTGACAGAGGATTTAGGGCACAGAGAAGAGAGAAAGTAGGGCAGCCCGGGGGAAGCTCTGGATAAATGATTGCAGGGTTTATCTAGCCCGGGATGACCCACAGGGAAGGATGCTAGCTGCAGGGGCCATGAGGATCAATTTCCGTATTGCACAGTAAAGGGCTTTTCATTATTGCTTCTTACAAATTGGCAACTTCCCAATGCGGGGATGCTGCTGCTATCGCCCCTGTTTCACAGCTGTAGGCATGGCTCTGAGAGGTGAGATGACTGCCAAGGTCACACAGTGGGTGAGGGTGGGGTAGGGCCTTGACCCGGACCTGGAAAGTGGGAGCTCATCGTGAGCACACAGCCTCCTCTCTGGGTCCGGGAGGAAGTGCAGCTTGGCCCGGCAGAGCCGGGCCTACCCAGGTCCCATGGCCTCTGTTCCCAAAATAGTCCTGTCAAAGGCTGTCGGAACTCAGCCCACACCGTGCCCAAGTGATGCTGATGTTTCCCTTCCCTCCTGACCTTGAAGTCCCACACCTTCTACCCCTGCAGCCCTAAGAAGGGAGAGCAACTCCGAGGAGCGACTCCAAGTGGTCAGACCAGGGCACGCATGGCGCCTTCTGAATCAGATAGTGAGGGCACAGACCCCAGGGCCTTGGATGGGTAGGAGGTGTGAGTGACAGCCCATGAGGAGGAGATGGGCACCCAGACATGGAAGGGTCTTGGCATCGTAGTCCGGTCCATGACCAGCAGCCCCGGCGGTCCACTTTCTCTCCATCCTCGCCTCTCTCCATCCCTGCCTCTTGCTAAGAGAAAGAAGGGGTATTCAGGGTTTAAACAAAACGGGTTCTGAAGTTATAGAGACCTGGGCCAAATCTGGCTCAGCCTCTTATTTGCTATTGACCCTTGACCCTGTCACGTGACTCCTCTGACTTTCTTTACTGCTCAGGCATGAAAGAGAAAACAACGGTACCTAAAACGTTAAGAGTCTGTTGTGGGAGTTAGAGGAATATGTGAGTGCTTGGCCTGAGGCTGGGTGCAGAATAAGGCTCTAGTATGGTGGTTGCCATATGCTGTGGACACCTGCTCCTGCCTGGCTCCGCCCTGAGTGGCCACAGGGGATGAATCTGCAGGGGTCCCACCCTGATATTTGATGTGCTGGGGCCTTTCTAGGAATGCTGGACTGAGCTGATACAAGACTCAGAGATTCAGCAGGATGAAAAGATAAGCCAGGTAAGACATTGTCCTTGGCCATGACTGTCCTGCCTCCATGCTAACAGAACCCCAGTTGTATGGGCTTGTGATGTCCCAGCCCGAGGGAAGGACTTATGAGTGGTCTGAGCCAGCATGATTCTTCTTCACTTTGTCAAATGCTTGCTTTCCAAGCCTTTTTTTTTTAACCAGGAGTGGCCATGTGACCCAGTTTTAAATGATGAGAACAAAAAACCATCTGCTGGATTACATCTGGAAAGGGTTTTCTTCCTGGATAAAAAGACTCGATCTCAGAAGGTCTTTGGTTTCTGGGGAGGCTGCATACGCAAGCATGATGTTTGGAGTTAAGTAGCTATCTTGTGACCAAGAGGCAATGAGCATTAGGCCAAAACTACATTGGGTGTAAGAATGGACAAAGCATGGATCCTTGATGAGTTTGTTGAATGTCTGAACCTGCCCTGTGACCCTACATAGCTGGGCCTCTGATTAAGTGAACAATAAATAGCTATGGTTGGAACCAATGTTGATTGGGTTTTCTGATGCTTACAACTAATCAAAGCAGTCCCAACATCAGCCCCAGAGGCCTGTGTTCAGGAACATGAGCAGTGAGTGGGGGCTGGAGCACTGCTAAAGGAGGCTCTACGCAGGTTCTGGGTGCGAGAGAACAGGGAGGAGGCAGGAGGCATTTTGTGGAAGTGTCTTGTGGGTTGTGATTTGGCCCCTAATTTCCTTTGAAAATGCAAGTGAGCACTGGAATTACATTTTGTTTCCTTTGGACTCTTTATTGTGTTCTTTGACTGGCAGAGATTGAGCCCTCTGGGACATAGAAGTTACTTGGGTTCCATCAGAAACCACAATTGGGCTCTGGAAAAAAAATCAGGGCTTAAAAAGGCGATCAAGTTAAAAGGAACTTACATGACAATATTCCTTGTGCTTGGGTTTCTCATTTGGAATAACTTGGGGGGGGCGTGTAAAATAGGTTTATGGCCACAGGAACTGGGGAACAGGGGCTAATGTCAAAGTATAATATTCAAAGAAGTTAAAAACATAACTCTCCTGTAAGAAAACAGTAAGTCCACATCACAATGCATTCATTCATCAAGGAGGGAACAGCCAGGATGGCAGAGTTAGCTCAAAAGAGGAGATGAGAGAGGTAAAAAGTTAGAAACAAAATTGGCTAGAGCAAAGAGACAAGAAAGAAAGAACCCCAGGAGCACAGCTACCTGACATTTTTATAGACAGGGACTCCCCTTCCAAACAGTAACATCCCTCCATCCCTCCTCTCCATAATCAGTCATCAGGAGCTCTCAACATTAAAGAGGCCAAGATTTAAAATGGCAGTGGAGTAAGAGGATGCTGCATGGACATGCTCCCAGGACCAAACTGGAATTACAACTAAAATACAGAAAAACTTCCTGAATAATCAATAGAAGACTCACTGGAGAGAACGCTGATAACTGAGGACGGAAAGTGGAGACCACATACCAGTAGAGACTGGTAGGAAGGCAGAAGTGCAAAAAGTCTGGCTGGGCTCCCACAGATAGCAACTGAAGTTCTGGAGAGATATCTCAGCTGTGGGGGATTGCCACTGAGAACTCAGGGTCTAATCCCCGAGCCAATGCACAAAATACCCTGTGAAGCCACTCAGCTTGTGCTCTGGCAGTGGAAGGGCAGATTGGACTGGACCAGTGTGAGCAGAAGCCAGGATTGGAAGCTCTGGGGTTCGAGCTCAGAAAGCAGATAATACTGTTTCCTATGCTGAGTCATTCACTCACGCTTTGGAGGTTATCTTTCTCACATAGAAAATTGCTAGACAGGCAACTTTGCCTGGAGGGAAGACAGCAGACCCACCCTATTGGAATACACCTAGCCCCACAGTGTGGAGTTTCTGAGACACATTAAGAGACTGAGAAAAACAGTTAGCCTCCAGGCAGAAGCAATTGCCCCACCTTGTTGAAAAAACAACAACAAACAACTCTTGCCACACCTGTGGACAACTGTGCACAGGCAATTCAAGACAGAATCCTATCAGTTTGGAGGCAGAGGTGGTCAGAGGAGGATTTGAGTCTCTGCCTAACTAATTAGTCAGAAACAGCATTTGACACTGTCCTGCACAGTAGATTAAGAGGCATAGCAGATCTACCTAATACAGAGTCACCAACCTAAACAGGCAACCAAAAGGAGGAGAAAAAGAAACAGCCCATAAATGAAAGAACAAGAGAATTCTCCAGAAAAAGAGATAAATGAAATGGAGATAAGAAATTTATCTGATATAGAGTTCAGAACAATAATGATAAAGATGCTCAACAGCATGAGAAAAGATATTGTAACTATGAAAACAGAAATAAAGAATGACATCACACAAGTAAAGAGCACACTGGAAGGAATACACAGCAGATTAGGGGAAGCTGAGAATTGAATCAATGATTTAGAAGACAGAGTTGAAAAAAATCACTCAACCAGAGAACCAAAAAGAAAAAAAACAATTAAAAAACAAGAGGACAGCTTAAGGGAGCTGTGGGACAGTGTAAAATGTCATAATATTTGAATAGCAGGGGTGCCAGAAGAGGCAGAAAGGGATAAAAGGATAGAGAACATGTTTGAAGAAATAATGGCTGAAAACTTCCCTAACCTGGTAAAGGAAAAAGTCATACAAGTTCAGGAGTCACAGAGAACCCCAAGCAAGAATCCAAATAGGCCCCTGCCTAGATACATCATAATTAAAATGCCAAATATTAAAGACACATAGAGAATCTTAAAGGCAGCAAGAGAAAAGCAAACTGTTGCCTACAAAGGAGCTCCCATAAGGCCAACACCTGATTTCTCATCAGAAACCCTACAGGCCAGAAAGGAATAGCATGAAGTACTCAAGGTAATAGAAAGCAAGGATCTGAAATCAAGATTGCTATATCCAACAAGGCTATCATTCAAAATAGAAGGTCAAATAAAGAGTTTCCCCAGACCAAAAAAGGCTTAGGGAGTACATTACCATCAAGCCAGCATTACAAGAAATGCTAAAGGGACTGCTGTAATGAGAAGAAGAAATAGAGAGAGAAACCTAGGCACACAGAATTAAAATGCCAATAACTAAGTACCTATCAATAATAAATAAGTACCTATCAAAATAAGTACCTATCCATTAGTAAATGTAAATGGATTAAATGCTCCAATCAAAACACATAGGGTAGATGAATGGATACAAAAACATGACCCAAATATATGCTTTCTACAAGAGACATACCTCAGAACAAAAGACACCCACAGTATGAGAGTGAAAGGATGGAAAAAATTTTTCCATGCATGGAAAAGAAAAAAAAAAGGTGGAGTAGCAGTAGTCATATCCTACAAAATGGACTTCAAAATGAAGGCCATCACAAAAGACAACAAAGGTCACTACATAATACTAAAGAGATTGATCCAACAAGAGTATATAACTTAACAGTATATACTCTCGGTAAACTTATATGCAGCCAATATAGGAGCACCTGAATAGATAAAAACTTCTAGATGACTTTAAGGGAGAGATCAATAAGAATATAGTTATAGTAGGGGACTTTAATACCCACTGACTTCACTGGATAGATCTTCCAGACAAAAAACTTAACAAGAAAGCAGTGACTCTAAAGGACACACTGGATCAGATGGATTTAATCTACATTTATAGAATATTTCACCCCAAAACAGTAGAATATACATTCTTCTCAAGTGCACATGGGTAATTCTAAAAGATAAACCACATGTTCGGACACAAAGCAAGTCTCTACAAGTTCAAGAAGATGAAAATCATATCAAGTATCTTCTCAGATCACAGTGGAATGAAATTAGAAATCAACTACAGCAAAAACACCCCCAAACATTCTAACACATGGAGGCTAAATAGTGTGTTACTAAACAATGAATGGATTACCAATGAGATCAAGAAAGAAATCAAATACTTCCTGGAAACAAATGAAAATTAACACACAACAACCCAAATTCTCTGGGACACAGCAAAAGCAGTCCTGAAAGGGAAGTTCATAGCACTACAGGCCTACCTCAAAAAACAAGAAAAAATTAACAATATACTACTTAACCTTACAACCTAAAGAACTAGAAAGAGAACAACAAAAAAGGGCCAGAGTAAGTAGAAGGAAGGAAATAATAAAGATTAGAGCAAAAATAAATGACATGGAGACTAAAAAAATACAAAAAAATCAATGAAACCAAGAGCTGGTCCTTTGAAAGGATAAACAAAATTGATGAACTGTTAGCCAGACTCATCAAGAAACAAAGAGAGAAGGTCCAAATAAATAAAATAAAAACCGAAAGTGAAGACATAACCACTGACACCACAGAAATACAAAGCATTATAAGAAAATACTATGAACAACTATATGCCAACAAGCTGGACAATGTGGATAAAATGGACAAATTCATAGAAAAATACAATCTCCCAAAACTGAATCAGGAAGAATCAGAAAACCTGAATAGGCCAATAACAACCAATTAAATAGAAGCAGTAATCAAAACACTCGCAACAAACAAAAGCCCAGTGCAGACAGTTTCACGGGGGAGTTTTACCAAACATTCAAAAAAGAACTAACACCTCTACTCCTCAAACTATTCCAAAACATCCAAGAGGAAGGAACACTTCTAAGCTCTTTTTATGAGGCTAGCATTACCCTAATCCCAAAACTAGATAAACACCCTACAAAGAAAGAGAATTACAGGCCAACATCCCTGATGAAATCCTCAACAAAATATTAGCAAGTCGCATCCAGCAATATATTGAAAAGATCATACACCATGACCAAGTGGGATTCATTCTAGGGAAGCAAGGCTGGTACAATATTCGCAAATCAACAAACATGATACATCACATAAAGAAATTGAAAGATAAAAATCACACGATCATATCAATAGACACAGAAAAAGCATTTGACAAAATCTAACACCCATTTTTGATAAAAACTCTCAGCAAAGTGGGAATAGAGGAATATCTCTATCAAAGTGGGAATATCTCAACATGATAAAGGCCGTATATGACAAACCTACTCAATGGGCACAACCTAAAACCATTTCCCCTAAGAACAGGAACAAGACAGGGATGCCCTCTTTCATCACTCTTATTCAACATAGCACTGGAAGTCCTAGCCACAGCAATAAGATAAGAAGAAGAAATAAAAGGAATTCAAATTGCAAAGGAGGAAGTAAAACTTTCATTATTCACAGATGACATGATATTGTACATAGAAAACACTGAAGACTCCACCAAAAAACTACTAGATTTAATAAATGAATTTGGCAGTATAGCAGGATACAAAATCAACACCCCAAATTGATGGCTTTTTTATACACCAATAATACATTCTTAGAAAGAGAAACTAAACAAATAATCCCATTTACCATTGCAATAAAAAATTAAGATACTTAGGAATAAACTTAACCAAGGAGGCAAAAGACCTGTACTTGGAAAACTACAGGACATTGAAAAAAGAGAGGAAGATATAAACAAGTGGAAGAATATTCCATGTTCATGGACTGGCAGAATCAGCATCATTAAAATGTCCATACTACCCAAAGCAATCTATAGATTCAATGCAATCCCTATTAAAATACCAGCAGCATATACCACAGATCTAGAACAAATACTCCAAAAATTTATATGGAATCAGAAAAGACCCCGAATAGTTGCAGCAATCTTGAGAAAGAAAAACAAAGTTGGAGGAAGTACAATACCAGATTTCAAGTTATATTACAAAGCCACCATAATCAAACAGCCTGGTACTGGCACAAGAATAGACATATAGATCAATGGAACAGAACAGAGACCCCAGAAATCGACCCAACCCATTATACTCAATTAATATTTGACAAAGGAGGCAAGAGCATACAATGCAGTAAAGGCAGTCTCTTCAATAAATGATGTCGGGAAAATTAAACAGATACATGCAGAAAAATGAAACTAGACCACCAACTTACACCATACAAAAGAATGAACTCAAAATGGATAAAAGACTTAAATGTAAGTTGTGAAACCATAAAAATCCTAGAAGAAACCATAGGCAGCAAAACCTCAGACATCTCTCACAGCAATATGTTTATGGATACATCTCCTAGGGCAAAGAAAACTAAGGAGAAAATAAACAAATGGGACTACAACAAAATAAAAAGCTTCTGCACAGCAAAAGAAACCATCAACAAAACAAAAAGGGAGCCACTGTATGGGAGAACATATTTGGCAACGATACATTTGATAAAGGGTTAATATTCAAGATACATAAGGAAATCATACAACTTAACAAAAAGGAGACAAACAATCCAATTAAAAAATGAGCAAAGGACCTAATAGACACTTCTCCAAAGAGGATATACAGGTGGCCTGGAGACATATGAAAAAATGCTCAAAATCACTGATCATCAGAGAGATGCAAATTAAAATGACGAGATATCACCTCACACCTGTCAGAATGGCTACCATCAACAAATCCACAAGTGACAATGCTGGCGAGGATGTGGAGAAAAGGGAACCCTAGTACATGGATGGTGAGAATGCAGACTGGTGCAGCCATTATGGAAAAAGGTGTGGAGTTTCCTCAAAAAATTAAATATGGAGCTGCCATTTGACCCAGTAATCCCACTTCTAGGAATATATCCTAAGGAACCTGAAACACCAATCAGAAAGAATGTATGAACCCCTATGTTCATTGCAGCACAATTTATAATAACTAAGATCTGGAAACAGTCCATGTGCCCATCAATAGATGAGTGGGAAAAAAAGCTATGGTACACTTATATCATGGAATACTATGCAGCAGTAAAAAAGAAGGATCTCTTACCTTTTGAGACAGCATGGAGGGACCTGGAGAGTATCATGCTAAGTGAAATAAGTCAGTCACAGAAGGACAAGTATCACATGATCTCACTCATATGTGGAATCTAAGTAACAAAATAAACTGATGAACGGAGTGGATCCAGCGACATGGAAGCAGGGAACAGAGTGCGGAATCTCAGAGGGAAGGCGGGGGAGGGTGGGTGGGTGGGGAGGTAACTAACCAAGGACCTTCTATGCATATATGCATGGCCCTTGGACACAGACAATAGGGTGGTGAAGGCCGGGGATGGGCGGGAGTGGGCTGGAAGGGGTCCATGGGGGGAAAAGGAGGCATATGTAATACTTTCAACATTATAGAAATATTAAAAAACAAACAAACAAACAAACAAAAACCTGGCTAGTGTCCTCTGTCCCACAGGATAAAAAAATTGTCAACTCTGAGGTTATCTTTTCTATTACCAACAGTTAATCATTTCTATCTCTCTGGACAATGATTTGTAAATGACCAATCTTCTATAATTAACATTTCACTGCACATGGTCTGGGCTCTGATCACTTGTAAGTGGTGTGTCACAGAAGGTACCTCAGAAAATGAGCTTCCTTTCTTTTTTTAAAAGAATATATTTTATTGATTTTTTTACAGAGAGGAAGGGAGAGGGATAGAGAGTTAGAAACATCGATGAGAGAGAAACATCGATCAGCCGCCTCCTGCACACCCCCTACTGGGGATGTGCCCACAACCAAGGTACATGCCCTTGACTGGAATCGAACCTGGGACCCTTCAGTCCACTGGCCGACGCTCTATCCGCTGAGCCAAACCAGTCATGGCACAATCAGCTTCCTTTCATCCAGGCGTGAGACCTTGCTCTGGTCTGCGCTGGAAGAGCAGGCGTCATCTTTCCCCTCCTCCCACGCTTGAGTGACGTCTCTTAACATCACAGAAGGGAAATACATGATGGTGCTTTGTGATTTATGAAACTGTGAGACCTGGTAGCCCGTTTTCCGTATTCATACACCACATGTACACACACATGCACACACAGAGGCGTGTGTGTGCCTGGGTAAGAGAATTCCTCCTTGGATTGGAGTGTGACCTGCTACAACCCGGGCCCCGTGTTGCCCTGGTGATATACTCCTCACAAAGAGTTGCTATGCTGGATGGAGCTGGGGCATGTGGTTGCTACAACCCAAAGTCAGCACAGGCATGAGCCCCAGTGGACCCACTCATGACCACCAGCATGACTGGCTCAGACCGCATCCGCTCTGGAGGGCTCGCCGGCCGAAACTCTAGCCCTGCTGCCTGTTGAGTTTTAGTCTCTCTTCCTTTGACCAAATCTCTCTGATTTTCATGTGGACAAACTTGACTTCTCTGGGCAGGTCCTCCTCTCTTCCCTCTGCCTCTCTAGTCTTGTTTCTGTCCAACCTCCTGATCCTGCACCACAAAATTCTGGGAAGCGGTTGTCAAAGAGCAGCCCTCAATGGGGGACTGGGAGCAGGAGCGGGTCAGGGGGTGGGCACTGTGACACGGTGACACATCTTCCTTATTTCACTCTGTGGCTGGGACTCCAGTCCGAAGAAGGCTCAGGTACAAAACATCAGCTGTGCATGCCCATCCTCTCTCTCTCTCTCTCTCTCTCTCTCTCTCTCTCTCTCTCTCTCTCTCTCTCTCACACACACACACACACACACACACACACACACACACACGCACACTTCCTGTGCAGCTGGAATTGCAGGGTCTCCTATTGCATGTCCCCTTCCAAGGCCCTGGAAAGGGCTCTGACAATTCCGCGTTCACAAGTTTGTAATCATCTCCTCGGTGAAGACCCCCAACTGTGTAAGCCACAGGCTCCACAGAACCTCGTGGGCCCCCAGTCCTTCTCCACTAATACACTCAGCAGAGCGGCCATGCGGCAGCAGCTGGAGTTTCCCTCCAGTAGAGGCTTTGGGGTGCGCACAGCACCCGTTCTCGGTGGTTTATCCTGCTCCAGCGAAGTGGGACTTGCTGTAACTGGAGGCCTCTGTCAGCCAGGCTGCTTCCTGGTGGCTCAGGACAAGTTGTGACCCAGGGTGACTAGGCCCTTGGAGACTTTTCCTTGTGATAACCAGAGGAGGGAAGGGCTGGCACATGGCCCTGGAGAGGGTATAGGGGGCTGTAGCAGAACTAAAATGATTCTTAGTCACTGGGATCTCACCTTGGCTTCCGCTCCCAGCCCCACAGCTGGGGAGCCCTAACCCCGCCTCAGGCTGCCGGATCTGAGCTCTCCCAGCCTCCGCCAGCTCCTGGGCCTCTGTTGCTCACTGATTTGGGGAACGGGGAGGGGGGGTTGTCTTATCTTTAAAGAGCAGATGGAGAAGTTCTCATTTTTTATTAAAGCCATCCAGTCTCAGAAAAAGCAATCTGCTGGCAGCTGCTGGAATAGCGATTTGAAATGCATGTCCACTGCCCCTCGGCTGTCCGGGGGGCTGGGCTTCTCTTTCCCCCCATCTCTTGGAAATTGGCCAAATGCTGGTATCCTGCTCATATCGGGGACCTCCTTTATGACAGGGGGACAGAGAAGGAGCCAACCTGAGCCTGTGCCGGCGTCCAGGGCCCAGGACAGGCTCCTGTGGACACTCATCGCCAACTGGTTGGAATCTTGGGAATGTGGGCAAATTCAGGGCTTCCCTTTCAAGCCCCCATCCTTTGCTCCTCCAAAATCTGGTGTTGCCTCCATCCATCCATGCATCCATCCATCCATGCATCCATCCATTCATCAATCCATCCATCCATTCACTCATACCTTCATTAATTCTTCCTATTAGTGGTCTTTGAACACCAGGGTTCTTCTGCAAGAGGCAGCAGAGACTGGCCCTGCCCTGCTGTGACAGAAACAGGAGTGGGCGGTGTGGGGGACACCTGTGGGCACTGGCGGCAGGTGTGTGGGCTGCCTTAGTCGGGGCCCTGAGAAGCAGACCCTGACACAGGCAGGGGAAGCAGTTCACTTGGGGGTCCATCCCAGGAGGCAAGTGGGAGTGGGGGACTGAGACAGGGAAGGGATGACGATGGGTAGAGGCCACTGCTATGGGCACCTGGGCTCAATTGCCCTGGGGACCCCAGAAGTGTCCCCTGAGGGTGAGGGGGTGTTGATGCCCCAGCTCCATCCAGCATAGCTGAGGCCTTCGGGCCTGAGGACGCCTGCTGCTGAGGTCGCAGCTGTGCCATGGGAAGCCCCCCAGGGTGGGACACAGCAGAACAGAGGGGCCAGTGAGTATGAGGGGGCCTCCTCTGGGCAGTGGAAGCATGAGTCCCCGCTCAGGGTTTTGGGGGGCTGAGGGTAGGGGGTGAGCAGAGAGCCTGGCACAGTGGGAGGCCGCCTTGGCCTCACTTTTATAGTAAGAACGGGGTGGCCCTGCCCAGCTCTGGGGAAGGTGCCCCCAGGGAGAGAGCAGGTGGAGGGAAGATGAGGAAGGAGGCCGGGGTGGTGTCCAGAAGGGACAGCTGCAACCCCAACAGTCTGTGTCCTGCGGAGGCGGTTTCTGGGCCCCCCACGGCCCGGTCCCCTCACACTTGGCTCACTTCCCACAGGGACCCGAGGATTTGCTCAGCTTCCCATCAGCCGCCCCCGTTGGGCCCCTCCAAAGCCAGGACCCCTGCGGAGGCCCAGGAGAGCTTGTTTAATGAACAATGAGAACAGGACACCCCAGAAAGCAGCCAGGGGCCTCCCGACAGGGTCCTGAGCAGGCGTGCGGCTCCTGGCCAAGGCCACTGCGGGCAGGTCTGGCTCTCCCAGTCTGTGTCCCTGTCTGAGACGGCATCCCATGGCAGCGCTGTGAGGAAAGAGTAGGTGATTCGCAGTGTGGTCACCCCGAGGTGGGGTAGCTGCTCCTGCCATTGTAGGCAGAGGCCAGGAAGTGCCACACAGAGCGGCTCCCACAACAAAGAATATCCTGCCCAAGTGTCAATCGTGTCAACATTGGGAAAACCCCCTCTTGTGGAAAGATGAATATTCCAGAATATTCTGGAAACATGGGCTGGGCTCCTATCACCTGGAGACTGCCTGGCCCGCGACCCAGGGAAAGCCATGTGCCTCTCTGTGCTGGCTCCCTCCACCTGGAGCTGGGTGACCCCTTCCTCCCCCCCCCCTCCCCCAGATTCATCCCTTGAGTGTTTCCAGGGCAAACAAGGCCTGGCTCCTGTAGGGATGAGGCCTGATAAATAAAGGCCCGGTTTTATCCCACTGCCCACAATCCAAGGGAAAGAAGAAAACCCTGGCCGCCTCGTTTCTTCCTGGAAATAATCTGCTCTTAAACCCCAGCCAGGCGGCCGGGCTCTGGGCGTCCTGCCCTTCAAGGCAGATTGGTTTGTACGTGGCTGTGTCTCAAAGAGCTGGCAGTCCAGGCTGCGGGGCACCAGCCTTTCAGGAGGCCCTTAGAATAGGAGCTGCTCAGCTGGTACCTGGGCAGGTAAGCTTCTTAGAAGGGAGTGTGCCCTCACCTCTCAAAGGTTCTGAAGAGGCTCCATGGGGAGCTCCTCCTGATTTATCTGGCAGGTCCCCTGGCTCGCTGGGTTGTTACTGGAAGGAAGGTCCTGGAAGCTCAAGGCAATGTTGTGTCTCCCAGCCAACCCTCACATTTGCCAGCCCAGTGCTCAAGGACCATCGGTGCCATTCCCTGGGGCAGGACTGTGCAGAAATGCACGTCAGGATGTTATTAGAGCTCCAAGAACGTGCAGTTACCTGGTCCCGTCGAAGACCCCGTCGATATGTGTCCATGCAGGGATCACATAGGGCCTGGGCTATGCCACCAGTATTCACAGCGCCCATTTGGGGTGGAAAATGCCAGCATTCTTTCCAGGGCTTCTGTTTAAATTCTGCCACACATTCTAACTATTATCCGTATTATTTATTGACTCCAAATTCTTCCCCCATGGAGCCTCTGTGTGTTGGGAATGATGAATGGGAGAAAGGAGCTAAGTAAGGGCTCTGTCGCTGGGATCAGGTGGCCTTGGTTTGAGTCTGGCTCTGCCACTTGTTGGCTGTGTGCCCTACGGAAACTTATGCAACCTCTCTGAGCCCAGGTTAGATCATCTGGGAAATGGTATGGAAGGGAGCTCTCATCCCAGGGCTGGCAGGAATGAGGATGCTCTTAGTGGAAAAGCTCTCTGCACAGTCAGTGCTCGGGGCCCGGGAAGACAGAATGGAAGGAATGGGAGCTGACAGTCTTTCCCCGGGGCCAGGTAAGAAAGTAGGAAAAGACTTGATCGCATCAGCCTTGGACACCTGATGGAAACTATCGTCTCTGATGGAGAAACGAAGGACAGAGCAGGAACCCTGGGGTCACACAGACCTGGTTTCAGTCCTGGCTCTACCCCTTCTGAAGTAGCGACCTTGGTCATAGGACAGCTGCTCTGAGCCTGTTTCCTCATCTATGAAGTGGGGATCCAGGCGGCACCCATACCCTGGGGCTGCTGGCACTGGCCACAGGAAGGAAGGCTTGTGTGGTGTGGTGACAAGCAATCAGCAATCACTGAAAATATTTGAGGCTGTTTCATTATTTAAGAGTGACTGCACAGGACACAAAGCGAACCTTTATTTTTGTTATGAACAGTCACACAGAATGCTGTTCTTTATCAGGGTTGGGCTGAAGGAACCGGGGGTCCCAGAGTTTGCTGGGCACCATCACCCTGGGTGTCCCAGCCTGCCCTGCAGGCGGGGTCAAGGCTGCTGCCCTGGTGGGGCTGTTAGAAGCGCCCTCCTGCTTTGCTCCCCATGGAGTGGACAGTGCATCACGGTCTCACTCACCTTCTGCTGGACGCTGCAGCCCTGCCTCTCCCAGGGCCCCGACAGAGCACACCCCTCCTTTGCCCCAGAATGCTTAGCCATGTCTGTGGATCTGAACAGTGACAACGCCACCCCAGCATCCTCTTCAGATGGCTGAGTGGCACCTCCCTCCTGTGAGGCAGAAAAACCCCAGCTCACAAAGGATATGACACACAAAAGTGATATCAAACAAGACAACAGGAACTCACGTGTCCAGGGGCCCCGCCCTGCCTTGTGTCTAACAAGCACTCAGCAGGTAGGTGGCATCCCTCAAAAGGCTGAAAAGAGTTGTGGGGTTTTTTGGTCATTATTACTTTTATTTATAAGATCTCTTCCCCCCTCCATCCCTTCCCCCAGTAACGTTTGTCGTTTTCTTTTATTTTTCTTTTAATCTTTATTGTTGAAAGTATTACATGGGTCCTTCTTTCCCCCCATTAACCTCTTCCACCCCGCTCCTGTCCTCCCCACCCCCAGGCCCTCACCACCCCATTGTCTGTGTCCACAGGTTATGCATACAAGTTCATTAGTTGATCTCTTCCCACCCATTCTCCCCTGCCTTCCCTCTGAAGTTCAATAGTCTGTTCATGCTTCTATGACTCTGCGTCTATTTTTGATCATCAATTTATTTGGTTCATTAGATTCCACATATGAGGGAAAGAAAAATCATGTGATACTTGTCTTTCTCTGACTGGCATATTTCGCTCAGCATAATACTCTCCAGGTCCATCCATGCTGTTGCACATGGTAAGAGTTCTTTCTTTTTTATTGCCATGTAGTATTCCATTGTGTAGATGTACCATCGTTTTTTTATCCACTCATCTGCTGATGGGCACTTAGGCTGTTTCTAAGTCTTAGCTATTGTAAATTGCGCTGCTATAGACATAGGGGTGCATATATTTTTTGTGATGAGTGTTTCGGGTTTCTTAGGATATATTCCCAGAAGTGGGATGACTGGGTCAAATGGGAGTTCCATATTTAATTTCTTGAGGAAACTCCATACTGTTTTCCATAATGGTTGCACAAAGTCTGCATTCCCACCAGCAGTATGAGGGTTCCCTTTTTTCCACAACCTAGCCAACACTTGTCATTGGTTGATTTGTTGATGATAGCCATTCTGACAGGTGTGAGGTGATATCTCCTTATCATTTTCATTTGCATCTCTTGGATGATTAGTGACTGAGCATTTTTTCATGTCTTTTGACCATCTGTATGTCCTCTTTGGAGAAGTATCTATTTAAGTGCTTTGCCCATTTTTTTAATTAGATTGTTTGTCTCCCTTCTGTTAAGTTGTATGAGTTCCTTATATATTCTGGAGATTAACCCCTTATCAGATGTTTCATTGCCAAATATGTTCTCTCATGCAGTGGGCTTCCTTTTTGTTATGTTGATGGTTTCTTTTGCTGTGCAGAAGCTTTTTATTTTGATGTAGTCCCATTTGTTTATTTTCCTCCTTAGTTTCCTTTGCCCTAGGAGATGTATCAGTAAACATATTGCTGTGAGAGATGTCTGAGATTTTGCTGCCTGTGGTTTCTTCTAGGATTTTTATGGTTCACAACTTACATTTAAGTCTTTTATCCATTTTGAGTTTATTCTTGTGTATGGTGCAGGTTGGTGGTCTAGTTTCATTTTTTTGCATGTACCTCTCCAATTTTCCCAACACCACTTATTAAAGAGACTGCCTTTACTCCACTGGATCTTCTTGACTCCTGTGTCAAATATTAATTGAGCATAGTGGCTTGGGTCGATTTCTGGGTTCTTCGTTCTGTCCCATTGATTCATTTGGCCATTCTTGTGCTAGTACCAGGCTATTTTGAGTACAGTGGCTTTGTAGTATAAATTGAAATCTGGTATTGTGATTCCTCCAACTTTGCTCTTCCTTCTTAAGATTGCTACAGCTATTTGGGGTCTTTTTTGGTTCCATATAAATTTTCAGAGAGTTTGTCCTAGGTCTGTGAAATATGCTATTGGTATTTTAGGGATTGCATTGAACCTATCGATTTCTTTGGGTAGTATGAACATTTTAATGATGTTGATTCTACCAATCCATGAACATGGTATATTCTCCCACTTGTTTATATCTTCCTCTATCTCTTTTTTCAACATCCTGTAGTTTTCAGAGTATAGGTCTTTTACCACTTTGGTTAAGTTTATTCCTAAGTATCTGAATTTTTTTTCTTGCAATGGTAAATGGGATTGTATTTTTTAGTTTCTCTTTCTGAGAGTCCACTATTGGTGTATAAAAATGCTATGGAATTTTTGGGTGTTAAATTTGTATCCTGCTATGTTTCAGAATTCATTCATTAAATCTGGTAGTTTTTTGACAGAGTCTTTAGGGTTTTCTATGTACAGTATCATGTCATCTGCAAATAATGAGAGTTTTATTTCCTCCTTTCAAATTTGGATTTCTTTTATGTCTTCTTCTTGTCTGATTGCTATGGTCAGGACTTCCAGAACTATGTTGAACAAGAGTGGTGAAAGCGGCTATCCCTGTCTTGTTTCTGTTCTTAGGGGATATGGTTTTACTTTTTTGCCCATTGAGTATGATGTTGGCTGTAGGTTTGTCATATAGGGCCTTTATTGTGTTGAGGTATGTTCCCTCTATTCCCACTTTGCTGAGAGTTTTTATCAAAAAAGAGTTTCGAATGCTTTTTCTGCATCAATTGATATGATCATGTGATTTTTTTTGTCTTTCAATTTGTTTATATGATGTATCACATTTATTGATTTGCGAATATTGTACCAGCTATGCATCCCTGGAATAAATCCCACTTGGTCATGGTGTATGATCTTTTCAATGTGTTACTGGATCCAGTTTGCTAATGTTTTGTTGAGGATTTTAGTGTCTATGTTTACCAGGGATGTTCGCCTGTAGTTCTCTCTTTTTTTGTGTGTGGTGTCTTTATCTGGTTTTGGAGTTAGGTGATGGTGGCCTCATAGAAAGAGTTTGGAAGTGTTCCTTCCTCTTGAATTTTTTGGACTAGTTTGAGGAGTAAGGTGTTGATTCTTCTTTGAATAGTTGGTAAAACTCCCTGTGAATCTGTTTGGACCAGGGCTTTTGTTTGTTGGCATTTTTTTATTACTGCTTCAATTTCATAGTAGTTATTGATCTACTCAGGTTTTCAGATTCTTCCTGATTGAGTTTGGAAGGTTGTATTTTTCTAGGAATATGTCCATATTGTCCAGGTTGTCCCATTTATTGGAATAAAGTTGTTCACAGTATTTTATTACAATCCTTTGTATTTCTGTGGGGGTAGCTGTTACTTCACCTTTTTTGTTTCTGATTTTGTTTGAGTCCACCCTTTTTGTTTCCTGGTGAGCCTGGCTAGAGGTCCATTAATCTTGTTTATCTTTTCAAAGAACCAGCTCTTGTTTATCCTTTTTTTTTTGTCTCTATATCATTTATTTTCGCTCTGATCTTTATTATTTTCTTCCTTCTACTTGTCCTGGGTTTTTCTCTTTTGTAACCCATTCATTGTTAAATAGAATGTTATTTAGTCTCCATGTATTTTATTGTTTTTGAGTGTTTTTATTGTAGCTGATTTCTAATTTCATGCCTTGTGGACAGAGAAGATGGTTGATATGTTTTCAATCTTCTTGAATTTGTAGAGACTTAGCTTGTGTCCTAAACGTGGTCTATCTTTGAAAATGTTCCATGTGCACTTTAGAAGAATATATATTCTGTTGCTTTGGGGTGGAATGTTCTGAAGATGTCAATTAGTTCCATCTGTTCTTGAGTGTCATTTAGGATTGCTGTTTCTTTGTTGATTTTTTGTCTAGAAGATTTATCCAGTGATGTCAGTGGGGTATTAAAGTCCCCTACTATGATTATATTGCTGTTGATCTCTCCCTTGATATTTATCATCTAGAAGTTTTTTAACCCATTAACTGCCATAAGCATCTAATAGACGCAAGCGGCAGACCTTTTTAAATTAAATTCAAAATATAACTGGTTAATATGTTTAGATGCTTCTGCATTGTGTGCATATATCTTTACCAGAGTTTTAGTGTCTTGTTGTATTGATCCCTGTAGTATTATGAAGTTGCCTTCCTTATCTCTTGTTATGGCCTTCACTTTGAGGTCTATTTTGTCAGATATAAGTACTGCTACTTCACCTTTTGTTTCATTTCCATTTGCCTGGAAACTTTTTTCCATACCTTCACTTTCAGTCTGTGTGAGTCCTTTGTCCTAAGGTGGGTCTCTTGTACACAGCCTATATATAGGTCATGTTTTCTTTTCCATTCAGCCACCCCACGTCTTTTGATTGGAGCATTTAATCCATTTACGGTTAAGGTTATCATTGATAGATACTTGTTTGTTGCCATTTTTATTCTTTATGCCTGTGTTCCTTCTTCCCTTTCTATTTTTTCTTTTTACAACAATCCCATTAGCATTTCTTGCAATGCTGGCTTGGTGGTAATAAATTCACTTAGCCTTTTTTGTCTGCGAAGCTCCTGATTTCACCTTCAATTTTGAATGATAGCTTTTCTGGATAGGATATTCTTGGAGTCAGTCCCTTGCTTTGCATCACTTTGTATACTTCATTCTATTCCCTTCTGGCCTGATGTGTTTCTGTTGAAAAAATAAGTTGATAGTCTAATGGGAGATCCCTTGTAGGTAACTTTCTGTCTCTCTCTGGCAGCCTTTAAGATTTTTACTTTGTCATTGATGTTTGCCAATTTTATTTGAAAAGGAGAATAGAGGTGAGAGCAGATAGGCCTAAATTTAGGAAGTGAAACAAGTTAAAAAATTAGGAGAAAAAAAGAGCAAGAGAAGAGAGAAAAAATTGAGTAGTGAAGAAAAAGAAAAGATAAGGGGAAATGGAGTAGGAGCAGGGAAGAGGAATTAGATATATGAATAAACCAACAAAGACTAGGATAATAACACATCTATAAAGCAGGTAAAGAAGATCCATTTTTTATAAGGAGATAAAAGAAAGGAAAGAGGAAAACTAAAATGGGGAAAGGAGAAGAAAAACGAGAGGAAGAAAAGAGAAATGAGGAAGAAAAGGGTGCAAAAAATAAAATAAGGTAAAATGAAAAAATTTAAATAATAAAAATAAAAAAGTTATGTGTCGTTCGCTTCAGCCAAATTTTACTGCCCATGGGGGCTGGTTGAGGACCCCACTCTTCTGTTCTGTCTGCCAATTCTGGGCTCCTGTTAGGTCCTTAGGTGCTGGTCACTGCCAGGCACTGTCTTTGGCTTTTAGCACCCGGTTGAAGCTCCGAGCGATCCACCAGTCCACTGCTTCTGTCTGTCTCCACAGGCCTTGGCTGCAAGCAGGCGGGGCCAGGCTGCCCTCTTTGCCTGTTTGCCAGCTGTCAGTCTTAATCACTCAAAAGTCTGTTTCTGACAGGGCTGTAGGTGGGTTTGGTGCTGTTTCGCTTTCAGGGAGTAATATGGGTGTTTTTTTCCTGACCCAGAGTTACTCCTCCTTGAGTGGCCCAAAATATTATCCTGGCCTTGGCTGGTCAGAGAACCTTGTATGGAGACCAATGGGGTTGGCTGGCAACCTGGAGTTTTTATTGGTCTGGTTCCCAGAATAGCGGGATGGACAGTCCCTCTTCCAACCCAGGGCTCCTTGGGACTGTTCAGACCCGTAACCTTGGCCTCTGCCTTTGTTTCCTCTGGGAGGCTCAGGGTGTGGCAGCTGTGTCACCTGTCTCGAGGCTACTGGGAGGGGCTAGCTCTTCTGGGGAGAAAAGGCCACTTAGGTTTGGAAGCTTAAGAATGTTCCAATGCAGGACTCCTGGCCATGTCCCCCTGCCCTGCTTCCCTCCCCGGCCTCTCCTCAGGCACCTCAAGTCTATGTCTCCCTCCCTGCGCCAAAGCCTCAGGTGAGTGTTTGCAATTGAAAAGGCCTGTGTTCTGGGCTTAGAGAATAAAAGCAAAGACAAAACAAAACCAAAACAAGGAAACTTCTGGTCCACTCCCCCCGCCCCCGCGCCCCACCACCACCCTGCTTTCCCACCCAGCGCAGCCTTTCGAGGCTGTGGTCTTGGGTCGGTTCCCCAGCAGCCAGTAGCCCTGTGGCTTTTTCTTTTCACAGTTGGACGTTACACCTGTTGCCAAGGGACTTGGCTTTGGTGCAACGCAGCTTCCTCCTCACCCTCTTGGCCCACTGGCCCACCACCTCCCTCAAGCCCACGTTCCTGTTCCTACCAGTCTCCAGGCGTCCTCTGACCTTCCTTGTTGTAAATTGTCTCCTCAGCTGTGTGTAATTTGTTAATTCCGGGCGGATGTTCTCTGATTTAGTTCGATTTCCAGTCTGACCCGGGATGAGGTGTATGACACATCTGCCTATTCGGCCGATATCCGCGTTTGTCATTTTCATACAGAATACCACGAACCTGTCTACTGATGTGCCATGGGGCTCACCTGCATTCAATGTGAGTCGCTTTTTTTTTTCTTTTTAATTTAAAGGTGATCAAAATAATAGGCTCTAGCTACCAGAGTAATTCAGGTCAGTTTCAACCCAGCCAAGCCCACGTCTCAGCGCTAACGCTGCTGTTGCCCTGGAATTCTGTTGTCCAGGAACGTTGTTGAATGATTCGGGCCCATCCCTCTGGCCTCGAGAGTCTGGTGTGACTCACTGGCCAGCAGTTTAAACCACTTCAGGCGGGAGGAAGTGCCCAGTTACCCTGGGGCAGTCCTGGTGCCACTTTGATTCTTTTCAAAAAGGCAGTTCACGAAAGACGATTCCATTTAGATCCCTCAGCAAAACCTCTCATACCAATAAACTCACATATCACACAAAAATTCTTGGTCCGACCATATGTACCATTTTTTTTTATATTGAGAAAATGCTAATCATTAGAATAAGATATTTGTTCCCATTAAGAAAACGAGGAAAAAGGAGTCTTGAAAAGCGTAGACAAATTTTTTTTTAAATATATTTTATTGATTTTTTACAGAGAGGAAGGGAGAGAGATAGAGAGTTAGAAACATCGATGAGAGAGAAACATCGATCAGCTGCCTCCTGCACATCTCCTACTGGGGATGTGCCCGCAACCCAGGTACATGCCCTTGACCGGAATCGAACCTGGGACCTTTCAGTCCGCAGGCCGACGCTCTATCCACTGAGCCAAACCGGTTTCGGCAGCGTAGACAAAATTTAACGGTGCCTTGGAAGTGGCCAAAGTGGCATAAGGAGCTCTGAGGTCTGGCAGACTTGAACTTGCACCTGTTAATGCTAACCACCAGACCTAGCTCTTAGAAGACACTGGCTTTGCAGGGTCTTGCATCGCTAGCATGAATGAGGTCAGGCATGGAATAAACCAGGCACATAGTAGGTGCTTTTACCAGGAGCCTACACTTCTCTGCGGGCCCCCGGGCCTGAAGAGGTGCCCTCAACAGGTTCATCCAAATGCTGGGGTGCGGGGCGAGGACACCTGTCTGAAACAGGGGATGCTGGCCCTGGCCGCACACACAGGATGGAGATTTGAAATGCATTCCTGAGAGGTGTTTCATTTCAGTCGGCTGATGAATTGATAACCATGAATACTTTATGTCTCTCTCTGGGCTTGTCTGGACAACATGTCGTGCTGAGAACTTGACAGAAAAATTGGATTCAGGATCCAAAGAGCCTGGGAGGCAGAGCCCAGACCCCCAAACCCACCTGACCCAGGCTGGTCCCTCCCCCCACCCCCTTTTTCCAAGGGTCAGGGAGCTTTGGAATAATGAGAGGTCCAGGGTGTTTTTGAAATAATAGAGGAGATATGTTTAGTTGGGGGTCTTTAGTTTGGGCAATCAATTCCTAATAGCCCTCCCCTGTGACCTGGGCTAAGGTGAGTGGGCCGGTCCCCAAGGCAAGGACAACAGAAAGGAGACAATCGACTTAAACTCAAGAAA